>NC_080045.1:57055702-57351649 GCF_012489685.1 Lotus japonicus
ACAAAGAAATAAGAAACAAGTAATATAAATAAAAAACAGTTTTTAAATTTGCTAATGTGATGAAACATGACATACTTGTTGAAATAGCTTGTGACAGTCGCCATTCTTTTTCTGTAGGATGCTGGAGTCTAAGATATATGCATAATTTTAGTGTGAGTGACTTATTTATATAGAGATATGTAATAGAAAATGATTTAGTGTAATGCATTGCATTTTTTGAATTTAATGTTGGTAGATGGATAAGCTCTTAACATTGCCAATTTCTTCAGTTTTTTTTATTTTCATCAAAGAGTCACTTAAATGTACCATTTGAATTTGTGTAACTTTTCATGAGAACGTATGGTACACAGTGTGCACCATTGTGAACCTTTATTTATGTAATTTTCTGTGCATAGGATGCTCTTAATTATTTAAATCTATGTGGGGCTACATACAAAATTAAACTGAATGTATTTAATTGCAATTTTTATGGTGCTACATAAAAAATGAAACTGAACGTATGATACACGATGTGCACTCTTGTGAACCTTTATTTCTGTAATTTTTGTGTGCATATGAGGCTCCTAATTATTTAATTATTTAAATTTTTGTGTTGCTACGTACAAAATGAAACTGAATGTATTTAAAAGCAATCTTTATGGTGCTACATACAAAATAAAACTGAATGTAATTAATTGCAATGATGTTATTTTGTCAAGTGAATGTAATAATTGCAATGATGCTATTTTTTCAAGTGTAACGTATGACAAATGCACC
Source organism: Lotus japonicus (assembly GCF_012489685.1). Lineage (NCBI taxonomy): Eukaryota > Viridiplantae > Streptophyta > Magnoliopsida > Fabales > Fabaceae > Lotus > Lotus japonicus. The sequence goes on from NC_080045.1 coordinate 57,056,459, forward strand.
CTTTGAACTTGTGCAACTTTTCATCAGATATCTTCTGCTCGTACGTGTTGTGCTACTACATACAAAAAGAAACTGAATATGTTTAATTGCAATCATACTATTTTTTCAAGTGAATGTAATTAATTGCAATGAGACTATTTTTTTAAGTCTCCTTTACCAACTAGATATTGTCAGCTCCTGTAAATTTCGTGTTGTCTTGTCCTAGCATAGCCTTTGGTGAGCAGGGCTGGATTGATTAATGTGACCGGTCACGTTTTTCCCTGCAGTGTCATCATTTATTGTTAACGTGTCTCGTGGATGAAGACGAGGATTTGATTGGTCAACAAAAGTAGAGGAGGAGGATTGAGGGTCCCAGTGCAATATTGGAATCACGTGACTTAGTTGTTGAATTTGCTATCATTTCCCTTGTAAATAAATAAAAGAGTTGTTGGAACACACAATGTGGGTTTATTATGGAGGCCCAAACGTGTTAGCCCAGCCCATGAAGCATGCATATAACTCTACCACTATCTCTTTCTCTCTCAGTAGCTAGCCGCTAGGGTTTCTCTTACACTACTTAGTCTCAGACTTGTGCCTCTTACTTGAATAGGTAGCTAGGGTTTCTCAGACTCTCTCTGCTCCGGCGGCTCAATATGCAGATCGGTGGACAAGAAGCCAACTCTCTCTACTTAGTCGTGAGATGGCTCCGACAACTCAATATGCAGATCGGTGGACAAGAAGTTGATTTGGTGCAAAAGGAACCTGATCATACCAAGCTCACATGCCAAGCCTCTGCAGATATGTAGTCCATCACATACCAAGCTCACCTGATCATCCTACTTCCCGATTGTATAATCGAATACAGGTAAAAAAAAAGTCATATTGAACGGCGTGGGAAAACGATTCGAACCCGGTTTTTTACCCGGTTCTATACAGACTTGGATTGCCCGACCCGGTCCAGCGGAAAATGTTTAATTTTTTTTATTTAAGCCCGCATTTTCAATTTTTTTCCTAGCTATTGTTATTTTCTGTTTGAAATTCAAATTCTCATCCTTACCAAAAAAAAATACTCCTCTGGTTCCTCACCTTCTGTTTTGGTTCACGCTCTGTTTTGGTTTACACTCTCATCCCGCACCATGGAAAACCAAGGTTTTCTTCTTTCTTTCTCTCTTTTCGTTTTCTTTTTTATATTCTTTCTCTGACGGGGTTTGCGGGTTGGGCGAGTGGCCGGGTTTACGGGGGTATACGGTGGTTCGGGTTTAGGTTTAGCGGTGGTTTTTGGGTTTGCGGCGGGTTTTCCTGGGGCGGGTTGGTATTTGGGTTTGTTGGGGCCGGCGGAGTTTGCGGGTATAGAGTGGTTCGGGTTTAGGTTTTGCGGCAGGTTTTGGGTTTTCTTGGTGGGTTTGTTGGGATGGGTTGGTATTTGGGTTTTCGGGTGGGTTTTGGGGTTGCAGGTTGGGTGGGTGGCCGGGTATACGACAGGTTTTTGGGGTGGGTTGGTATTGGGTTGTGAGCTGGGTGTGTTTGCTTGGTTTGGGTGGGGCGGGCGGGTATGCATGGGTATAATTCATTGCTCTTCATTCTTCAATTTTGTAAATATGTGAAATTGAATCACTGGACTGAATAAGTGATCTGGACTGAATAAGTGCTCTGTGTGATCTAGACTAAATGAAATTCTCTGGGTGTTGATTGTGTGCTGAATGAAATACTCTTGTTTGTGGGTCTCTGTGGGGTATGCAGGCTCTGGGAATTGATTGTGTGATCTGGACTGAATGAAGTGCTCTGGATGTTGATTGTGTGCTGAATGAAATGCTCTCGTTTGTGGGTCTCTATGGGGTATGCGAGATCTGGGAATTGATTTTGTGATCTGGACTGAATGAAGTGCTCTGGGTGTTGATTGTGTGCTGAATGAAATGCTCTTGTTGTGATTGTTAAGTAATGTATTGTAAACTTGGTTATTTGCGTGTCATTAACAACAAGTGTATTCAATTCATTCTCTTCATTCTTCAATTTTGTAAATATGTGAAATTGAATCACTGGAATTGAATGATGGTTAAATTTCTCACTTCTCATGTTTTTCTATTTGCAGCTCCCCCAGCCGCCCCTCCACTACATGTCATTTGTTCGCAAGGAGGGTGTGACAACCCTTACTTTCAGAAAAACCCTATTGTCAACAACATGACTGCTCTAACGCTACTGCCGAAATCCAAAGGCCCCTCTCCACCGTACTTGTCAAGTGCATTTGGATCGGGGCGCTCAGGACCGAGCTTTATTCAGAGCTAGAATGGTTACCCCTGGATTGAATCCATATGTTATTTGCATTTTTGATGGATATGACGAACGTTCTGTGTTTGATTTATCCTACTTCCCTCTTCATCGATGTAAGAAGACTGCAAGATGCAACCTCCCTCGTCCTTTACGTCCTAAGTACTGCCACTATCATTGGGGTGTACAGGCCTAGAACCGGGCTGCCCATCAGGCTAGAGAGGCTGCCCGTCGAGTCCAAGCCATCCCAGCTCCGCCTGCTGTCGCTGTCCCAGCCATCCCAGCTCAGCCTGTCATTGCCGCAGCTCAGGCAGCAGATACGGCAATGCATCTTGCACAATGAGCATTATTGCTGACAATGAACATTGAGCTATTCCTATTAGAGGATATATGTTTTGAAGCTTAGTCTGAAATTCATAATATTCTTAGTCTTAGATGTGATTTGTGGAAATTACTAAGTGTTTTGATGCCTAGTTTGAAATACATAATATTCTTAGTGTACTTTCTTAGATATGTGATTTATGGTCCAATAAATTCAATCAATTGTAAAGTGAGTTATTCGAGTTTTGAAGCTTAGTTTGAAATTCATAATATTCTTAGTCTTAGATGTGATTTGTGGAAATTACTAAGTGTTTTGATGCCAAGTTTGAAATACATAATATTCTTAGTGTACTTTCTTAGATATGTGATTTGTTGTCCAATAAATTCAATCAATTGTAAAGTAAGCTATTCCTATTGGAGTTTTGAAGCTTAGGTTTGAAGCTATTCCTATTGGGTTTAGGTTTAGCGGTGATTTTTGGGTTTGCGGCGGGTTTTGGTGGGGCGGGTTGGTATTTGGTTTTGTTGGGGCCGACGGAGTTTGCGAGTATACGGTGGTTCAGGCTTAGGTTTAGCGGTGGGTTTTCGGCGGGTTTTGGGTTTTCTTGGTGGGTTTGTTGGGATGGGTTAGTATTTGGGTTTTCGAGTGGGTTTTGGGGTTGCGGGTTGGGTGGGTGGTCGAGTATACGACGGGTATTTGGGGTGGGTTGGTATTGGGTTGTGGGCTAGGTGTGTTTGCTTAGTTTGGGTGGGGTGGGCGGGTATGCATGGGTATAATTCATTCCTCTACATTCTTCAATTTTGTAAATATGTGAAATTGAATCACTGGACTGAATAAGTGATATGGACTGAATAAGTGCTTTGTGTGATCTGGACTGAATGAAATGCTCTGGGTGTTGATTGTGTGCTGAATGAAATACTCTTGTTTGTGGGTCTCTGTGGGGTATGCAGGCTCTGGGAATTGATTGTGTGATCTGGACTGAATCACTGGGTGGTCGAGTATACGACGGGTTTTTTGGGGTGGGTTGGTATTGGGTTGTGGGCTGGGTGTGTTTGCTTAGTTTGGGTGGGGTGGGCGGGTATGCATGGGTATAATTCATTCCTCTACATTCTTCAATTTTGTAAATATGTGAAATTGAATCACTGGACTGAATAAGTGATATGGACTGAATAAGTGCTTTGTGTGATCTGGACTGAATGAAATGCTCTGGGTGTTGATTGTGTGCTGAATGAAATGCTCTTGTCTGTGAGTCTCTGTGGGGCATGCAGCTCTGGGAATTGATTGTGTGATCTGGACTGAATGTTTTTTTGCTATAAACTTGAATTTCAGAAACTCAAAATAATAAACGGTAAAAAGAAAAAAACCAGGATTCGAACAAACTACATAGAGGTAGAATAGAGTGTTGCCTACCCACTAGACCACAACAGTACATTTTCAAAATGCCGAACATTAATTAATATATTCAATGATACAATTCACATTTCCAATCATATTTTGAAAATATTTCTCACAAAACTAGTGTGGCTATAGCCACACATAACCTATGAAGGGGTCCGCCCTGTGCATGTCATTTGTTCGCAGGCAGGGTGTGACAACCTTACTTTCAGAAAAAACCCTATTGTCAACAACATGGCTGCTCTAAACGCTACTGCCGAAATCCCAAGGCCCCTCTCCACCGCACTTGTCAAGTGCATTTGGATCGGGGCGCTCAGGACCAAGCTTTATTCAGAGCTAGAATGGCCACCCCTAGATTGAATCCAGATGTTAGTTGCAGTTTTGATGGATATGACGAACGTTCTGTGTTTGATATATCCTACTGCCCTCTTCATTGATGTAAGAAGACTGCAAGATGCAACCTCCCTCGCCCTTTACGTCGCCACTTTCATTGGGGTGTACAGGCCTAGAATCGGGCTGCCCATTAGGCTAGAGAGGCTTCCCGTTGAGTTTGCTGTCGCTGTCCCAGCCATCCCAGCTCAGCCTGCCATTGTCGTAGCTCAGGCAGCAGATGCAGCAATGCATCTTGCACAATGAGCATTACTGCCGACAATGAACATTGAGCTATTCCTATTAGATGATATATGTTTTGAAGCTTAGTTTGAAACTAGGTGTAAACCCACGCGTTGCGCAGGCATATATTAATATCTTTTTAGCATAATAAATTTGTAAAACATAAAAGAAATGGTAAGATTTTAAAAATAGTAAATTAACATATTAATTGTTCAATACTTATAGTATTTGTATATGTATGTAGACACACACACATATATATATATAACATGTAATATATGTTGGTTATATATACATGTTTTATGAATGAAAAAACATAGATTCTATGAGATAATCTAGAAGTGTCTAGATGTATTTTGATTTATATTTATCCTATTTATAAATATGTAAAAAAAAATCCATATTAATAATATATTTTTATAGAATAATAATCAATAAGTAGAAATTTGCTTAAATAATTTCAATGTTCAATATTTTATTTTATTTTTTTGTCTTTAGTAGTTATTATTACTTTATTTAGTAAAAAAGGCTAAATATGGAAATTGATATTAAGATTTTATATTTAAATAATATTATTTAATAATGTTGATAATTTTTATAAAACTATAAATATGTTTTATTGTTTTTTCACGAAGAGCGCAATATATTAAAAAAAATACTGACGAAGCCCTTTTGTTCCTAATAATGTATTTTTTTTTGTTTAAATTGACGTATTACTTACTATTTGGGTCGTCGATAACTTAACAACAGTTGAGGTAGTTAGTAACTTACCGACGGCTAAGACCGTCGCTAAGTTACTAATGGCTTTTGAAAATCGTTGGTTAATATTACTGAAGAGCTAAATAACGATTGATATTTGACCGTCAGTGAATTTTCTTTACTAATGACTTTTAGAACTTACCAACAATTTTTGTCTCGTTTTTCTTGTAATGAATGTCATATCTGCAACTTACAGTTTAACTTTATATATTATAATAGATTAAAGTGACTTCATTGATGTGCAAATTATTTTCTGATGTACCAAAAAAAGGTGTGCAAATGTATTTTAAAGAGATGTTAGATGAAATGTTAATTATATTCATTCAGTCATATTACAAACTTTTTTCTTATTTGAGATTGAGACTAATTATTGGATGTTGATATAAAGTTAAAAATGTTATAGAAAATGATCATTTGAAAGTTGAAAAATAAATAGGGAGAGTGCTCCAACTGTTTAAAGTTGTTTATGTGACATGAAATGAGAGCAAAATTTTATGATATAGCAACTCCACATCTCAACTTCAGATTTAATATACTATTAAAATAAGACACATGCAACACATGCGTGAGCATATGATTAGGTTGAAAGACGGATGAGAGATATAATAATAATAATAATAATAGTTTTGTAATTATTTTCAAATTTCATAATCAATTAGATAATGTACTTTTTGTATTTTTAATAATAAATTAAATTATTATAATAGATTTATATTTACTTTTTGGATTTAATTATAATGGAAGTTACATGTAGAGTTATGGAAGATGAAAAACTCTAATCTTTATATGAGATGACAACTAAGAAAAATATGTGATGTAGCTGAAGTAAATGACACGTGACAACGCTGTATTTCGCGCTTCAGAATTAATATATTATAATAGATAGATAGATTCATAATATTCTTAGTCTTAGATGTGCTTTGTGGAAATTACTAAGTGTTTTGATGCCTAGTTTGAAGTACATAATATTCTTAGTGTACTTTCTTGAATTTGTGATTTGTGGTCCAATAAATTCAATCAATTGTAAAGTAAGCTATTCCTATTGGAGTTTTGAACCTTAGTTTGAAATTCATAATATTCTTAGTCTTAGATGTGATTTGTGGAAATTACTAAGTGTTTTGATGCCTAGTTTGAAATACATAATATTCTTAGTGTACTTTCTTAGATATATGATTTGTGGTCCAATAAATTCAATCAATTGTAAAGTGAGCTGTTCCTATTGGAGTTTTGAAGCTTAGTTTTGAAGTTATTCCTATTGGGTTTAGGTTTAGCGGTGATTTTTGGGTTTGCGACGGGTTTTGGTGGGGCGGGTTGGTATTTGGTTTTGTTGGGGCCGGCGGAGTTTGCGAGTATACGATGGTTCAGGTTTAGGTTTAAAGGTGGGTTTGCGTCTGGTTTTGGGTTTTCTTGGTGGGTTTGTTGGGATGGGTTGGTATTTGGGTTTTGGGGTTGCGGGTTGGGTGGGTGGTAGAGTATACGACGGGTTTTAGTGGTGGGTTGGTATTGGGTTGTGGGCTGGGGTGTGTTTGCTTGGTTTGGGTGGGTTGGGCGGGTATGCATGGGTATAATTCATTACTCTTCATTCTTCAATTTTGTAAATATATGAAATTGAATCACTGGACTGAATAAGTGATATGGACTGAATAAGTGCTCTGTGTGATCTGGACAGAATGAAATGCTCCGGGTGTTGATTGTGTGCTGAATGAAATGCTCTTGTTTGTGGGTCTCTGTGGGGTATGCAGACTCTGGGAATTGATTGTGTGATCTGGACCGAATGAAGTGCACTGGGTGTTGATTGTGTGCTGAATGAAATGCTCTCATTGTGGACTTGTGGTTGTTAAATAATGTATTGTAAACTTTGTTATTTGCATGTCATTAACAACAAGTGTATTCAATTCATTCTCTTCATTCTTCAATTGTGTAAATATGTGAAATTGAATCTTTGGAATTGAAAGATGTTTAAATTTCTCACTTCTCATGTTTTTCTATTTGCAGCTCCCCAGCCGCCCCTCCACTGCATATCATTTGTTCGCAGGCAGGGTGTGACAACCCTTACTTTCAGAGAAAACCCTATTGTCAACAACATGACTGCTCTAAACACGACTGCCGAAATCCCTAGGCCCCTCCCCACCGCACTTGTCAAGTCCATTTGGATCGATCCGCTCAGGATCGAGTTTTATTCAGAGCTAGAATGGCCACCCCTGGATTGAATCCAGATGTGAGTTGTAGTTTTGATGGATGTGACGAACGTTCTGTGTTTGATTTATCCTACTGCCCTCTTCATCGATGTAAGAAGACTGCAAGATGCAACATCCCTCGCCATTTACGTTCCAAGTACTTCCACATCATCGGGGTGTACAGGCCCGGAACCGAGCTCCCCACCATGCTAGAAAGGCTGCCCGTCGAGTCCAAGCCATCCCAGCTCAGCCTGCTGTCGCTGTCCCAGCCATCCCAGCTCAGCCTGTCATTGCCGCAGGTCAGGCAGCAGGTGCGGCAATGCATCTTGCACAATGAGCATTACTGCTGACAATGAACATTGAGCTATTCCTATGGGAGGATATATGTATTGTAGCTTAATTTGAAATTCATAATATTCTTAGTCTTAGATGTGATTTGTGGAAATTACTAAGTGTTTTGATGCCTAGTTTGAAATACATAATATTCTTAGTGTACTTTCTTAGATATGTGATTTGTGGTCCAATAAATTTAATCAATTGTAAAGTGAGTTATTCGAGTTTTGAAGCTTAGTTTGAAATTCATAATATTCTTAGTCTTAGATGTGATTTGTGGAAATTACTAAGTGTTTTGATGCCTAATTTGAAATACATAATATTCTTAGTGTACTTTCTTAGATATGTGATTTGTGGTCCAATAAATTCAATCAATTGTAAAGTGAGCTATTCCTATTTGTTATGTACTAGGGTTTATCTAGGTAAGAAAGGTATAATGAAGAAACCCTAGCAGAGCACATATATTGACATGATGTAATAAAAAGGAAATATTCTCATTAATGATAGTAAAGTTGTCAGATACAACGTAAGGACTTCCGTTTTATAGAGGGTGTGGTCATCATCTAGATTGTTCCTACATTTGGGTCTTACACTCAAGGCCCAAATCACTATGCAAATAAGAGAAACCCAAAGGAATCTTCCAGCTAGCAGATGGGACCACCTGTAAGACAATAGACCATCAGACTGTCTATCTTTGCCTATGATCTTTGCCAAAACGGTACGTTGCCCTAATCCGATGTGTCCTGGGCGGGCGTGAGGTATCTTATGTCCCGCCCGGTCCACTATTGGAGTTTTGAAGCTTAGTTTGAAATTCATAATATTCTTAGTCTTAGATGTGATTTGTGGAAATTACTAAGTGTTTTGATGCATAGATTGAAATACATAATATTCTTAGTGTACTTTCTTAGATATGTGATTTGTGGTCCAATAAATTCAATCAATTGTAAAGTGAGCTATTCCTATTGGAGTTTTGAAGCTTAGTTTTGAAGTTATTCCTATTGGGTTTAGGTTTAGCGGTGATTTTTGGGTTTGCGGAGGTTTTGGTGGGGTGGGTTGGTATTTGGTTTTGTTGGGGCCGGCGGAGTTTGCCGGTATACGGTGGTTGGGTTTAGGTTTAGCGGTGGGTTTTGGGTTTTCTTGGTGGGTTTGTTGGGATGGCTTGATATTTGGGTTTTTGGGAGGGTTTTGGGGTTGCGGGTTGGGTGGGTGGTCGGGTATACGACGAGTTTTTGGGGTGGGTTGGTATTGGGTTGTGGGCTGGGTGTGTTTGCTTGGTTTGGGTGGGGTGGGCTGGTATGCATTGGTATTATTCATTGCTCTTCATTCTTCAATTTTGTAAATATGTGAAATTGAAATACCGGACTGAATAAGTGCTCTGTGTGATCTGGACTGAATGAATTCATAAAATTGCAAATCCTGATTTTGACTACCAGGATGATAATGATGACATTTGTCTTGCTTTTCCTTATCTTTTTAAAATGACTATGATTATGCACATCTTGATGGCTAACCACATTATTTTTGGCTTCCATTACTGCAAACTGAATTCTCTTTTTAATACTTCATACTTATTTCTTTGCCTTTTCTCTATGAAAAAAACATGATCACTTCCATGAAAAAAAAAATTATTAGAAAATCCATGTGTGCTTTTTATCTGTTTCTTTCAAGGTTATGAAAACCGGACCGTTAGTCAAACCGGTGAGGGCACTGGTTCACGATTCATTGGTTCAACTGTAATTGAACCGTGGTCCAACCGGTATTACCGCTATAAACTAAATAATATTATTTTAAAATAAATATAAAATAAATATAAGGTAATATTGAATAAAAAAAGAAAATATCCATAACTTTATACTAAAAAAAATATTACCCAACACAATATCACAACCAAAATAGTAGGTTCAAAGTAACAATAGATAAGATAATTCTAATAGCACATATTCTAAGTATATATCCTTGTTTTTGGTATAAAACAACATTCAGGTTTATTTTTTGCCGTGACATTAGTCAAGTTTAGAAATATGTTAGTTCAAAAAAAAAATTATACTACTAGTCTTTTTTGCAAAAACAACAAACACATTTTATAAAAAAGGCCCAGCTGTAAACAAGTATTGAGCCCACTACCCAAACCCTAAAATTGTCATACTTTTCTTTTCCTCTCTTACCTCCAATCCATCTTCATGCAGCCTCAAGACTGAAACACGCTCCTGCCACACTTCCTCCTTCTTCTTCTTCTTCTTCTTCTTCTTCTTCTTCTTCTTCTTCTTCTTCTTCTTCTCTCTCTCTCTCTCTCTCTCCTCAACACATCAAGGTCGACGTCAACGTGGATATTCCCTGTTCTGTGAGATAACGATTTTTTTTGGTTAAGCATTTTGTGAGATAACATACACGGTCGGTGGCCACAACGCAGTTCATGTGCTGCAAAGGGTTTTCTTTTTTTTAAACCAAAGTGACGCTTTCACTGAACCGGCTCAAACCGAAAAACCACCGGTTTTGACCGGTTTTACCGGTTCTTAACGGGTCTCACCGGTTCTTATCCGGTTTAATTCATGGCCGGTTATTCACATGCAACGGACCGTCCACCCTTCCGGTTCCCGGTCTGACCGGTCAGACCGGCCGGTCCGGTCCGGTTTTCATAACCATGGTTTCTTTGGTTAGAATTTTTCATGTACAATAGCAACCTTCTATCTTGTTCCATGAGTTTGGAAAATTTCGGCTTATCTCATGTAACTGGTTTCCAATTGGAGTTCACAGGATATGTTCCTGCACCTGGTGGGCCGCCAGTGCTACCTCCACCTAGTGCTCCCCAGGTACCAGGCCAACTAAATGCCATACCGAGGCCCCCTTCATTCGCTCCCCCGACAACAGCTTCTGAAAGCACTGTCGCTCCCGCTTCCGATGGTGCTCCTTCTATGGTATCATTAGCAATGTATCAACCTAATCCATCAGCACCATCTTCTGGAGGCTATGATAACTACAATGCCAATGCTCAAGCACCTGATGGCAATCACTAACCTGGTCAAACTGGTATGGGATGTTATATTGAAACTTAATCTAATTCTAGTTCAATAAAGAATCTTTGCCTTATTCTTTGCTATTTTTCAATCAGTCACTTTGTCATGAAGCATATCATTTGCAGGATTCAAGCATTCCTCATATTCTACTAATAGCATTCTATTATATTTATTTCTGTATTGTGCAGTTTTCTGCATAAGTATATCTCTACGGGAGTCATATGACTAGAACTATTTCTGCACTCCCTGCCAGCTGTTGATCAAATGAGGATTCTCACAGGTAATTATGTACTTGGATTGTTGATATATGGTATGTCAAACAACTTAAATGCGTGAATTTTTTTGAGTTACCTTCATCCTGGATGAAATATTTGTTGGGGAGACAGGGGAGCCCATAGGCCGAGTAAGACACCAAGAGATCTCGACGCTACATCTTAACCCAAAACCTTAAGGCGTTAGGTTTATAAGTCCATCTCCTTATAAACTCTCCCCTTTTACCTTGGCTTCTCCGATGTGGGACTTGACTCTAACACTTGATTCCAACAATCTCCCCCTCAAGTGTGAGTCCCTCAACCACATCACCCATGGTCCTCCCGTCTGCGGAAGCTATCCACCTTGCACCGCCGTTCGCTGCCAACAGAACCCGCCGCCTAGCCACACTGCTAGAAAGACTTTCGACACAAGAAGGCGCCATGGTCCCACAAACCATTAGCTATAATACCACTTGTTGGGGAGACAGGGGAGCCCATGAGCCGATGAGTAAGACACCAAGAGATCTCGACGCCACATCTTAATCCAAAACTTTAAGGCGTTAGGTTTATGGGTTCATCTCCTTATAATCTCTCCCTCTTACCTTAACTTCTCCGATGTGGGACTTGACTCCAACAATATTTGTTAGTTCCAATTGCATAGAAATTTTCTGATTCTAGGCAATTACTTTATTTTGTTAATCTAAGCTTTATTTGGGATAGACTTAGGTAGTGTTTGACCCAGCTTATTTTTAACTTTTAAGTTACTTTTAAGCAAAAGTTGGGCCAAACAAAATTTTTAATAAGATCTTAAAAATTAAGTTTCTTATTTTTTTACAAAGAAATATAAAAAGTAACTTTTAAGGAAAAAGTTAAAAAAAATGGAGCTTTTTTCTAATAAGCTGTTGAGAGTAACCCTTATTTTACGTTGCAAGTTGCAACACCTTCCTCCTTTAGCTGGGCGAGACTCCATCGTTCTCTGCTCTGATATGTTTCTCTTTTTTCTTTTTTTTCCTCTTCTCGTTGCTTTCTTTATTTTCTGCTGTGTACGGGCTATGTTCATCCTTGTTTTTCTTGGTTTTTGATTTTTCATTGTTGGTGGTAGATGTTGGCCTAGTTCTTGGAATTTTTTTGATGGTACGTGTTTCCTATTAGTTTTTTATTTGAAAGTTTTTTAGATCAAAAGTTTTATGAGATTTGTCACTTACCACGAACAATTAAAAGTTTCATTGTGAGTAAGGCTGTTTTCTGTTTCATTGTTTCAATGGATTCTTTGGTTGATCGGAAAGTAATGAGGAGAGGGAAAAAAAGAAGAAGAGAAACACGCTAATTCACCAAACAACTTTTAACTTAAAAGTAGCTTTTAAGCTATTAAAAAATGAAAACTGACAAACAACTGTCTTTTTTTTTAAAGCTCTTGTTTTGAGCTTAAACTTAAAAGTAAGCTGGGTCAAACGCTACCTTAGTTGCCATTACGAGCTTGCTAAAGAATTAGTATTATCAAGTGCTATTGGCTCTGAATCCTAAAAGAATTGCTCGTGGAATGACTTAATTGTTTTTCTTTCCTAAAATGTGCGGTTGTGAATTGTGATTAATGTATGCATTTGTCCCTAGACAAATGACAAATGCCTCTTTTTACAAAAATTAAGTTTAATGAAATCTTTGAAGTTCTACAAATAAGCATTCTTTGAATTCCATAATGTATCTGTATTTACGTAGCAAACATGTTGATTTTTTTTTTTGGAAAGGAGCAAACATGTTGATACCTTTTGATTGTTTTCGCAAAGTAAAAGCTGAGCATCAATTGAAAGTTCCTTGTCCTCACGAAGCTTATGATATCGTTTAAACGTTAATGAAATACGCTATAAAAAAATTATACTGTTTACTAAGGGTCAGATAATTGTGATTTCTGGGAGATGCATTACTTGAATTGCAATAATCATTGGAAAAAAAACTACTGTTCTAGAAATGCCAAAATATCAAATTTGTTTTGGCCTCTAGTTATAAATTTCATTTTGAGCTAAATTTGGTGTCAGTTACGTTAGGCATCGATGATATGAGGTTCGTAATGTAAGTTTCTCTAGTGTCCAAGGCTACTTTATTCAACAATATTAATTTTTGAAAAATAGCTTACTTTACAACATTCTTCTATAACAAATTTAATGGTACTAATTTTCAAAGCACTGCATTTGTAATGTGGTAGCAACTCGTAATTTCAAACTTATTCATAACATCATTCTCAACTGGATTAAAGTTATGAATCAAAAGAGAAGACAAGAACTAGTTTCTGGACTAACCGCAGCTCTTCAGACAGTTAAAATAGTTAACTAGTTCCCGTCATGACATTTATTTACGTAGAGATTGAAGTAAGTTACCAGATGGGCATTTGGTCTAGTGGTATGATTCTCGCTTAGGGTGCGAGAGGTCCCGAGTTCAATTCTCGGAATGCCCCTTTTTTATTGTTTTTTTCCCATTTGTTTTAATTTCACAATCAATACTTTATACTTCAACTTTACACAATCTCAAATGCAGCAGAAACACAATAGCTGACAAATTTTCCAATTAAAAAAATGTAATTGTTTGATCTTGAACATGATCCAACACAAAAAGATACATAGGTAGAATAAACAAAACACAGCAAATCATAAACGATCAAGAACGTGGAGCTGCCATTTGCATCTTCTTTATCCTGTCCCAAGTCTTCACCAAGCTGCATGCAAATTTCCAGTTATGGTTCAGGAACCACATGCCGAACTCTGGGCAGTTCTTTTTATCTTATATGCAAGTTCTTGAGATACAAGCACCCCAAATGCAAAGAGGCGTCTAGTTGAAACCGAAAATATTTTCATCCTGGCTTCTTCTTCACTTCCCACAACCTGTGCCAATGTTTTGATATAGCTATCAATGATTTGGTCCCTGGAGGCCTCGCCTTTGGGGTGATCCATGATGACGACCCAGTGCTCAAAGTCCATGCCAGGGGGAAGATTGGTTCCTTTGGGCAGACGGTTGGTCAAGCTGTGGTCGTCAAGGGAGGGGGTGATGGCATTAGTGGAGAGGGAGCGGAGAGAGGGGATGGCTGCAGCGGAGAGGTGGTGGAAGGAGACGGCGGAGTTAGAGATGGAGCGAGGGAAGAAGGGAGCTAGATTTCAGGGTCTGGGGAGGAGCAGTGTGGTGGTCTGAGTCGCCATTTTTGTGAACATGAGTGATGAGCTAGGTTTAGGGTTTTCTTATAAAAGTGGTGCTGCTTCTAGTTCTATGATTTAGTTATTATATAATACTTAAGCTTCGAGTTGGGCTTGAAACATGCCCTGGATTTAAGAATCAGCATTTTAGAGTGTTATAGTGATTGCCTGCACATGGTGACGATGTTACAATCTGGTAGCGACACTAGTACTTATTGGGCGAGGGATAACATTACTCGTATTAGGAGCATGATGGCCAGGTTTCAGAGCGTCAGTGTCTTGCATTTCCAGCGGGAGAAGAATAATATTGCTGATTGTTTAGCTCGTGAGGCGGGGAAGAGTGATACACCGATCCAAGTTTGGGCGAGACCGCCGTCTTTTGTTTATGATAGTTTGTATCTAGATGCAATTAGCTAGTTTTTCTGTCTTTTAGTTACTTTTCCTCCTGTAACCAAAAAAAAAAATCATAAAAAAACTCTTATGTCATCTTATATAACATCATAATTCTATCTATCTCTATTTATTTATTTTACTTTGTTTTTGTTTAGTCTACAATGTACGTGAAGGAGGATCAAAGTTAATAACCTCGCCTCTCTATGAGCTTTTTGTTTTGGGCAAAGAAACATGCCAAGAATTGGTTTCTTATTAGTTCCACTATATATTCTGCCTCAACTTTTCTTTGTTTTAGTATTTACTTTGGTATTCTTTCTTTCTCAATTTGATGATTAGAACTAATCATAGCAAGTTCTGTTTATTTTCTTCATCTTCAAGTCAAACTCTCTAATCAACTTTCTGTCACTGAATTACTTTGACTAAGAAAATTACTGTAGATTTTTATTTTTGTTGGAACTCAGGATTGCTTGGAAGCAAAGCATTAACAATGAGATGGCGTACTGTTATTTTATTTTTATAACCCTCATTCTCCTTTGATTTTGATCATTTGTTCAGAACAATCCTGTAGCAGTTCACCCTTTGGTTGCTTAGAGCTTCCACAAGTTCTTCATCTTTGTTTTACATTTCTACCCTAAACTAATTCTTCAGCCCTTTTTACTTGCATTTCATCCACGCCTTTTGATGTAAGATGATCAACCAAAAAAGATGTTTCAATTCTTCAATTATTACTAGGACTAATGACCTTGTTCTGGATGAGACAAGCACAATAAATAAACAATACTCAAAGATGACTTGAAAAAAGAGATAATCAAGCAAGAATGTCTTCAGTAATAAGTGTTTCCTCAGTAGGGATACATGTTTCTGAAGGTATCTGAAACTGCTCGTAGTTTAGTTGTCTAGAAGCTTCATACAAAGCTATGCCAACGCTTACTGAGAGATTCAAACATCTGACATAAGTTTCAACCATTGGGATCTTCAGAGTCCCACCACCAAATGGTTTAGTCTTGCAGTCTAACAAGGCTTCAGGTGGCAGGCCAGTAGTTTCAGCACCAAATAAAAGATAATCACCTTTTTTGTAGGAAAACTCCTGCAAGTAAAAAGGAACCACAATTATTGCCCCATTCATAATTTCTTTATATTGATTTGATTTGGAGAAATGCGTCAAATGGAGAAATGCATCACTTAAGGGACTATGCTATTAAAATTAACAATGAGCAACTCACAGAATGAATTTTTGTTCCCCTCTTTGTAAATGCTAGCAGCCGCTTTTCACCCTCCTGAACCAAACAATGGTGACATGTGGAGTCAGATGAAAATTGTAATGGAGATTTCTGGAATTTATCTTTCTGAATGATAATTACCTGTTGCCTGAAGTAATCACGAAAGTCTTCCCAAGAATTATGAATTTTAACAACCACATATCTGAAATATGTTAATAATGAAAAACAAAAATAAACAGTAATGAAATTATGTCAAACAGTTTGTTTTAGCGCGAATAACACAATGTTGGATCAGTTTTGAAAATTGAAACTACTAGAAGCGCTAAATTTGAAAAACAACACACTTCTTCTAGTCAAAACTATAATTAGAGGTGAGAGTCAAGCAATAGATAATTGCATACTACTCTGCATGGTAGAAAAGTTTTTCCAGAATAGCAGGAGAGATGCATATGTGAAAAAAGTTTCAACTTCAAACAAGTATATATATCCATGGATACGGCCAGTAGTCCAATCCAGCTCGTTTTAGTTTAGTATCATCCACTTTATATCCTAGTGGCTGAAAAGGTAAAAAACAAAATACAAAGGCTATTATTAGTATTTAGTAACAATCGTGAAAATATAAGACAGCATCATCAAATGTTAAGGTTGACTTAAGAGAGAAAAACTCACCCCAACTAAGTGTAGTCCAACAGCTGATGCCGCACATGTTCTAGCAATGCACCCGGTGTTTCCTGGAATCTACCATGGACAACACAAATCCAAGAGCAACCTTCAGTAATTAGAAGATTCAAATCTAAACTAAAAATATGTTTACCGAGGCCAATTTACTATGAGAGGTTGAACTTTAGTACTCTTTCGAAGTGATTGAAAATAGAATATTCGCTTGAATCAAAATTACCAAGCTAGCTTAGAAATTAGAAGTGAGGATTACCCTACCACTACCATTTATAAAGACTTATTTAGTCATATCTCTAGTCAATGTGTGACCTTAAACACACCCCTCATGCCAGAGCTGGATACTTGGACTGTGAAGATTGCAAGACTGTTCATCCTTTTTTTAAAGCAATCTTGTTACCATTTTCAAACTCATGACTATTATTTTTACCACAATATCCTCAACAAATATATTAAATTGAAAAATATGTGATTCCTCATTAGAATCTGTCAAGTTATATTTAGATCAGTATTTTCATATATATTGGTCATTCTTTTGAATAGGAGCTATTGTCAGAGGATTAAGGAACACATTCAGGAAAATGGCATAAACCAAACCTTTCTTGTAACATTGAGAGCAGATTTCACAAGTATGGTTATTAAAAAAAGGATAAATAAAATAATCTTTTAGCAGGAAACTAGTAGGATTTAATCCTACAACAGAGTTCTAACCAAAGGGGTAAGAATTTGGTATATACAACTCTAAAGCAAATCCTTCTTGTTCAGCTAAATTGAAATTAACAATTATATGAAAGCAAGGTTTTTGAACCCTGATAAATCCTTGACAACATAATCCAGTATGTCTCACACTGAATATGTGTATGCTATCAACTAACAATTCGCACTCATCCAGGACCAGTGCCTGTAGTCAGATGATAAATGTATCATTATACCACCCTTCAGGCCAATCAATCCATGATGTCCAGTTCTTTGGCTGTTCAAAAATATAGCACCTCATATGAGTTTCCTAACAACAGTTAAATATTTCACTCCGCCCATCTGTTTTAGGATGATAAGAAGAACTCATCCTTAGCTTAGTCCCTTGGAATTTAAACAAATATTTCTAGAAATAGCTAAGGAAAACAGGATATCAGTCACACACAACGGATATAGATATTCCATGTAAGCAGACCTGCAGACCACCACCTTGCACTCCTGTTGCTGTGTAGGGATGCTTAAGCTTCATAGAATGAGCATATTTGAAAAGTCATTCCACTACACATGATACTGTAGCAAAAATCCCGAATTTAATCCCTTAATATTACGATTATGCTATTACAATGCAGCTGAGGCATCAAAGTTTGCCGCATAATCCTTTTCAGCGTATGTAGTCTCTTCTCACCTTTTCCTCCTTTATTTACATCGAAAAGGAAACCATATGTTTTCAACTACATAATTCTAACAATAGTCAAGTTCCAACTCTTCACCAACTCAACTAGGTCCTCCATCAATAATCAAAATCCTCTTTTGCCAATTGATTCATACTCAGAACAAGCGCAGCAGAATACATTTTCCCACACTTTATGTATTTGTGCTGATCTGTATATGTCCCCATATGTCCGTTGTTAAAGCTTCTTCTCATCGGTTCAATAGCCTTCTCCCATCAAAAGAGATTGATTGATTCAGTACCAAGTACCAGCAACCCAACAGTTGTTCCATAGTCTAAAACAACACTTCTTGCAGTTCCAATTTCATAATTAAACCATTATTAATAAATAGAGTTTAATTTCTATGCACTGACGGTGTGAAAAAACTTTACACTGTCATCAGTGCATCATCCTTTTTCTCTAATAAATATCATCTTTGATTCTATCTTTTTATTTTTTTACATAGTTTTGAGATACTATAATGCATCATCAAAACTAAGATAAAGTTACAAGACAGCCAAAGCAATTCCAAATGGTTAAGAAACAATGAAACAAATAATTAAGAAAAATCTAAACTTAAGCTGATTCTCATTCTCACCTGAGGGGAAACCAACACAACCTGAAGAATCCTGGAATGTGATGCTTCCTTAACTGCCCCTCCAACACCCTGGGGCAAAGAACCTTCTTTGCTGGTCTCAGCTGACCCATCTGTAACATGTAAACAACAACAACAACATTGGTCTCATTGAACAACAACGATGCCCAGAAAAGTGACATTAGAGAAGGGTCTTCTTACTGAGAGAACAAAAGGAACAGAGGCGAGGTGAAAAATGGGTGATGGGTTTGAAGTGAAGTGAAGTGAATAATGGACGAAAAAGAGAAACTTTTGATCGAAAACGAAATGGGTTTCCCATGTTGAGAGATTTGAGGCCGGTGATGTCCATTGTTGACACCTCCACCACCCTCTAGGCTCTAGCCCTTTGCTTCCTCTCTGACTCTGTTGTGCTCTATCTATCTATCCTGCTCATGGTTTCAAACTCTATTGGATTAGGCCATGAATTTGAATTTGTAAATGAGTTTGATTTTAGTCTATCCGAAAAAAAAAATGATGTTTAGTAACAATTATTTTCCAATTACTAGCCATTTTTAACCCTCACTAAACTCGTTTCCAATTCCTGATTTGTGTCTATATGATAATGTTGAACTCGAGCGCGCCTCATAAATTATAATTTGTTAAAATTGGGTTATTCTACCATAAACTAGCTGCTCATAATAATCCGTGAAAAAAAAATTTATACTTATATATAGACTTATTTTCAATTTATTCCAATAATTTTTTTAAAATAACTTATAAATAAGCTTTTATGGTTGTTTATGACCCATAAGCGGTTAATTAAACTGACGAGCATGATGAAATAATTTAACCCAAATAAAATAAACTAACCAATAACCAATGACATAAAACAAAACAAAACAAAACATCATAGTTAAAATGAAAAATCTCAAACAACATAGGATGGATAGGATAGAACTGAAGCAAGAGCAAACGAAGGAGACACAGGATAAGAAAACGAAAATGGCGGTTCTGTGAACTCAACCCAGCAACACTGAACTGAAGCTTCTCAAGCTCTCTCTCTCTCTCACACTCTCTCATTGTGGTGTGAAGAAAGTAATAATGGCGGCTGCACTATCGAGCTGCTGCACTTCTTTATTCTCTGTTAGATTGCGCTACTCACACACATTCAGACCCATCACTTCCCTCCGCGCCACACTCTCTTCTAACCCCAAATCCAGCTCCAATCGACAAAAGGAAGGTGGTGTTCATGGTGTAGTAGTATCTGGGCAGAGGAAGAAGCAATCAAATTCAAAAGATGATAGAGACAAGAAGGTGGGACCCCAACCAGCTTCTTCGAAATCCCTTGGCGTTTCTAGGAAAGATAAGGACGTTGTCGTTGAATCCAAGGATAAGCAGGTATGTGTTGTAGCAACAAATCCTCATGATTGTTAGTGTTTAGGTTTATTGGATTTTGATCAATTTAGTTGACATTTTTCTGAAATGTTGGTTTTCTGAATCAACAATCCCTCCCCTGAATCTTCCCTCTATTAGAAGAGGAGCAGTGGCAAAGATTTGTAGTGACAGGACCAGCATTTATATAAAATGTTTTTGAAAAATTGGTTTAGAAGGAGATAGCAAGACTAATAATAGTAGATACAGGGCACACCAGATCAAGAGGATGAAATAGAAATGTTTGAATTTTGATGTTGAATGGAAGCTATACATTTTGGATTGATTGATATTAAATTGACTTTGACTTGTTGCTGTTTGAACCTATAGCTTCTTCTAAAAATAATGTAAGGATGAGTTTACCAATGTGTTTTGGTAATTAGATTTCTCATCACAATATTAAGGCCCTGTTTGGAAACACAGCTTAATTAAGCGCTTATGGTCATAAGCGCTTATTCATAAGCTATTTTAAAATATATATTGAAATAAATTGAAAATAAGTTATATATAAGCATAAGCTCTTTTTCATAAGCTATCCTGAATAGCTTATGAAAATAAGCTCAAAACAGCTTATGGTAGGTCATAAGCTGTTTGCATAAGCTCTCCCAAACACTGGCATAAGAGCTTTTGCTATCAGATAAGCTCAAATAAGCTCTTCCAAACGGGGCCTAATTTGATCAAGCTCTCATCGAGTTAATTTCATCAAGCTCCAATAAAAGTTTTGACTTTCGTTATTTATTAAGCATTTACTGTTTTCTCCCTCAATGATATAGTTTAAGCTCTGCCATTGAAGAGGAGGACATGCATTATGAAAGTAGCCCTTCTTTTTCTGATGATTTTTAAGAGCTACTTGAGAAGTTGAGCCAAACTGACTACTTCTCTTTGCATGCTTTTCCTAACTTCATCAAATAATTATCTTCAATTTCAGGTTGAACCAAATAATTTACAAGATTCGGCATTTCTTAATGCTGTTGTCAAGGTGAAGTTTAATTCTTTTTTGATTCCTGTTCAATAATTATTTTATTTTGTCTCGGAGGCCCTGGACAGGGTGCACCTAAGTCCAGACACAATTTTGTTATTTATTTCATGCCTATATTCTTTCTGTATTTGTGTTCTGGTTGGTTTATGTCCTAGATGGGAAGCTTTCATAGCATGTTTCTGGGTTGTCTAATGATTTCAAGTTCAATATTATTAGTTTTCCTGTGTCTGAATTGTCATAAATTATTTCATGATAATATGATTTGACACCTTAGCTTTTGTTAAACAGACTCTTCTATAATGCCTATGGTTTTACTCTGTACAGCTCCTTAAAACAGTGTCTCTTGTTTTCTACAATGAGCAATCATCGTCTTGTTAATTTTGATATAATATTGTTGCGCCATATATTTGCAATGCTCTTGTATGCATTTTCTCTCTGTTAAAATTTCTTCTGATTACATCTTTAGGTTTACTGCACCCATACTGCCCCAGATTATTCACTTCCCTGGCAAAAGCAGAGACAATACACAAGTACAGGAAGGCAAGATTTTATATACCTTAATTATAGAATAGTTAGAATCCTTCTCACTTAATCTTACGGGTGACATCTTGTGCAGTGCATTTATGATTGGAGATAGGAAACTATTAACCAATGCACACTGTGTGGAACATCATACCCAGGTAATTTCATGAACTATCCTTTCTTGAAAGTGTATTGTAGATTTTGATTTTAAATTTATTAATGAATTTGAAATAAGCTCTTAGAACTGGTTGCAAAGTGGATCTTATTTATGAAATAACCAACCAAAAGTTGATAGTTAGGTGAAATCTCTTGATAGTTCAGATTGAAGTAAATAGAAATCATAGAAGAGAATTCATAGAACTTGTCTTTGGTATATAATTGACAAAGCTAACTGGGCATTGGCTAAGTAAATTTATTCTGTTAACTTTACAAATTTGTACATCTAGGCAATAAATAGCATGGCCAACAAACTTAAAAATTTTATATTGATATTATTTTGATGTTTCTACTTCATCCATTTATTTATAAGGTCTGATCCGTAAAGCAAGTTAAGGAGATTCAATTCTTATCTTTTATTTTTTGGATGATTGCAGGTTAAAGTCAAGAGAAGAGGAGATGATTCAAAATATGTGGCTAAGGTGTGTCTCTTATGAAGGAGTTATCCTTGTTTTATATGGTCCAATTTTGGGTGTAAATAACACTTTGCTTTAACACATCCGGCTAAGTAGGATTATCTCATAAATGGAGTTTAGTTTGTAAGTTTTAAAATACAGAAAAAAGTTTGTATCTATAGGGTAAGGGTATAGTTGTAAGTTACACCGTGTTTAAATATTTCAATGAATCAATTGTACAACAGTACATGTTACCCCTGCATGGGTAAAAGTAGATTATTAACGGTAGAAACTCAGGAAAGCTGAAACCATGGGTGTCACTCAATTGCAAATTAGAAGGATGGGGGCGATTTTTTTAAAGAGTTTATGAATTTCAATTATTGTATTTCAGGTAACCTGCAGGGACACTTTTTAATAATTTAAGAACAGTATGATATATAAAATGGTTTTGATGATTCAATGAAATTAGTTTCTAATGGGCCTAATTTGTTGATTCATTTGTCTCATCGTACTTATTTTATGATAATAGAGAAAAATAGAAGTATTAGTAAATAAAACCATGTTTTATATATATGGCATTTTGTATATATATCTGAGCATCATAGATAAGTAATCATCAAACACCTTATCATAACAAAATATTATAAGTGTATTAAGTATGAAATAATTTTTTTACTAAAATGATAATATTCATCTGACAAGGGAAGACTCTTAGACATTGATATGTAGCAAATGTTCAAATATTTACTTTTTTCTCAGTGATCAAATGTATAGGTTTTAGCTAGAGGTATCAATTGTGATATAGCTTTGCTTTCGGTAGAAAATGACGAGTTTTGGAGAGATGTGGAGCCTCTCAGATTTGGAAGTTTGCCGCACCTTCAGGTTTGAAGTTGTCATTGTTTTGTTGCTTCTTCATTGTGCTTGCTTTCTACTTTGTTGCTTCTTCATTGTAATCTTCCATAAATAAAGGAGTAACTTGTTTGTTATTGAAGTGAAAGATTTGAACAGCTGATGTATGAATAGTCTTTGATGGTGTTGAATGGATTTATAGAACTAGGTTGAAATGATATTTCTTGTCTAGTGTCAGGTGCTATGATACTTAGATGTGATAAAAGGGTAGGGTTTAATCTTTCGAGAAAAGGGAAGAAGAATACTGAAAAACTCTATTATTCATTCATAACTAATGATATATGACAAGGGAACATAAAGCAAGGAGTAACTTATTTGTAGATGGATTGGCTATGTGAAGAAGAAAGATACACTATATGACCACAAAGCTGAAAATCAGAGACAAAGTAAGGGACATTTACAAAGGAAATGGAATCCCCCCCCCCCCCTAGAAAAATAAGCCAGAACAGATCATGAATTGATATTATATCTTTTTATATTCTAACAAGGTGAAAAAGTAATATCTAATACATGAATTTAGATAATTGTGCTGATTCATCAGTATTTGTTATGAAATGTTTAGATGACAACATAAACTCTAATATGCCGTTACACAAGAATTTTAACTAGAGCATGGAAGAGTATATTTCCTTCCTTTCTCCTTTTTCCCGCCCCCTCCACCACTTCTGATTACAAAATAGTAGCTGATTTAATTTAATTGTGTTCTACAACAACAGAACAACTACAAAGATTGTGAAATTTTAATAAATTTATGGAAAATGCAAGAAATAGTAATTAATTGAACAATTTTTGAAAGTATATCTGATTTATCCAGAATGAATTCTCTTATGATATAGTAATTCTGTTTGCATGGTTTAGACTAAAATTTATTTAATTTTTTTTTTTTCTGACTTGAAGGAATCTGTAACTGTTGTTGGATATCCTCTTGGAGGAGACACAATTTCAGTCACAAAGGGAGTTGTATCTCGTATAGAGGTTTGTTATATGGAATGTGAAATTAACTATTTCATCTGTTGCGAATTAAATAATTTTTTCTAGAAATCTAGTTCCCACTTGTTGAATTAAAATTGTAATCAGGTTACATCATATGCCCATGGATCGTCTGATTTGTTGGGCATTCAAATTGATGCAGCAATAAATCCCGGTCAGTATGCCTTTAGTTGTTTAAATTTAGTTTTACCTCCTGGAAAAAAATTCTCTGGTCCACTTCTTCCTTCTTCATGTAATTAACATGTATTGATGTGATAGTTAGACTCTACTCACACTTGTGAAATTTTAGGTAATAGTGGAGGTCCAGCGTTCAATGACCAGGGAGAGTGCATTGGAGTGGCATTTCAGGTAGATTTTTTGGCCTACTGTTATTTGATGTGTTAATGCTTGCTTGGATTATATACTTTTCTATTAAAGGTCCATTTTCAGAAATTATTACACTCTAATACTTGCGATCTTAGACATATTAAAATAATTCAGTTAAAAAATCCTGTTGGATAGAATGCACACTTCAGTTCTAGTAGTTAAGAAATTATATACATCATATTTTGTTAGATATTAAATCATTCATGAGCCTTCACTAATTCTTGACATGGTATCCGTGTCACCCCTATTTTTCTAAATAAAAAGTTGACTTTTAGCATGAAGTAGGCGACATGTGCATTGTATACAGTTCAATTCAAGTCATAAGGCTCTTGCGTGTGTTAACTGTCAAATGTAAATCCATTTATATGATTTCACATAACAATGTAAGCTTTTGGGGGAGGTTCTTGACAGATCCTAATACGTATCTTGTGCTAACTGATCCGGAATTTCATTATGTTGTTTTTTGTTCTGGGTAATTTTCTTATGGGACAATTCCTCTAGGTCTACAGATCTGAAGAGGCTGAGAATATTGGATATGTGATTCCAACAACAGTTGTATCTCATTTTCTGACTGACTATGAAAAGAATGGCAAGTATACTGGTAAGAATTTCTTCTAAAATATGGTTGTATTTGATATTTGATGTGTCACACTATGTTTACTGGAGGCACAATAGTATACTGTTTGGAGAGATTTAGTTTTTTTGTCTAAATATCATTTTCTATGACTACAAGTCTCAAAAAATGTGTTCCTGGTGAGAAGTTATAAACTACGCAAAATTAGACATTTATAATATAAGATGAAGTTCACAATCTTGTGCACATAGCTTTTTAGTTTTTACATGCCAATGTCCTAACCACCTAAAATATTTTTTGGGGGTGTCGTTCTGTTTTATGTGCATGGATCTCTTCGCATCTTTGCACTAAATAAAAACAATAACAACATCAATTCCCAATTTGGAGTCCAAGTATGTATTCGTGTGGTATCCTATGCTGCCTGGAATTTCCAGCTTATATCTTGACAAAAACTGAAAAAAGTGTATCACTATTGTATTTCAGTTAGCATATCATGTATTATGTTCATTAGGAATCAAACCTGGTTAAGCTTAATATGCAATCTATGCTGGTGGTCTGAAACTTTGTTTTCACTCCTAGGTTTCCCTTGCCTTGGTGTACTTATACAGAAGCTGGAGAATCCTGCACTACGTGCAAGTTTGAAAGTACATTCGAATGAGGTATGTCTTTGGCTAAAATCTAACTGGTTGAAACGGGTTCTTATAATACAATAAATTTAGTTGTGTCATCATGCATGGAAATAATTTTTTTGAATACTGGTGATTGCAGATGCCAAATGACCACTATCTTTCTCTCTTTTCCTCCACCCTTACATAAACCCTATAACTTCAACAATAACTCATTTCTAGCATTAATTTTGATATTTCTCATTTTCTATCTTTGTGCAGGGTGTGTTGGTACGTAGAGTTGAACCAACTTCTGATGCCAATAATGTATTAAAGGAGGTATTGTGAATGATTTTTGCTTGCAAGATATTGTTCCTTCAATTGCACCGTTGGAAAACCAAACATAACCTTGAATCCTTTCTATGCTTTTTTAGATAATAAGCCTTAAATCCTTGTAGATGTTTGAATACCTAGTGCATTTGAGTTTTTTACTAGTCGAGTCATAAATGGGGGAAGTGAACTATCATGAAATGCTCTTTGTTTATTCGAATTAAATGGTTGAGCTAGATTTGGAGTCTAATTATGATTGACTTTGTTTGAAATTTGAAATTGAAATTTCTTATCCATGAGTTGTATGAACTGTTGATAACTGTGTGCATGTCTTCACTTTCCTTGTTTAAAAATCATTCATGTCTTGTTATAGGTAATTAATTTGGAGATTTTTTCCATAAACCTTAGAAAGAAAAGAGTAGAAGACGTACCTGTCGAACTTACATATGAATTCTACCTTTTCTAACTCCCTGAACCAGACCTTAACATTTTATATAAAACTTGCCATTACAGGGTGATGTTATTGTCAGCTTTGATGATGTACGTGTAGGTGCTGAAGGAACAGTCCCATTCCGATCAAACGAGCGAATCGCCTTCCACTTCCTCATTAGTCAAAAGTAAGGGTTTCATTCTCTTTTAACTAAAGAAATTACATCTGCGTTCTATTTGTAGTTTATCACTTAATATCAGTATTATCATGCTCAACTTTGCTAACAAAGTACAAATGACGGTTATATTTGTGATATTTCAACTTTGTATATTAACACCTTATTTACTTTGCTTACCATTCCTAAGCTTTTACAATATGTTAGTGATATAATTGCTGCATTGAAATTTTTGGATTCTTACGATGTCTTATTTGACAATATCATGAAGCAAGTTTCAGATCAGTTGGCAATTGCTTTTATAAGAAATTGGTATGCTTACAATGTAATTCTAGAGTAACGGTGTTATACAGATTTGCAGGTGATGTTGCAGAGCTTGGTATCATCAGAGCTGGGACATTAATGAAAGCTAAAACTGTTTTAAATCCACGAGTTCATTTGGTATGTGAGATGTTAAAAATATTTGGTGTCAATCAATTTCATGATTTTGTTGTTCTGATGCTCTATGTTTTGTAATGTTTTTCTTTTCTTCTTCAAGGTTCCCTATCATATTGAAGGTCAGCCTTCCTACCTAATTATTGCCGGTTTAGTGTTCACACCCCTCTCAGAGCCATTGATTGAGTATGTTGTATTTAATCTTCATATCTGGTCATATACACTCCTGTTTGTGGATTCGTACTTATTTCATTAATTATGAAACTTTTTGCAGGGAGGAAAGTGAAGACCATATGGGGGTAAGTTCTGAATTTGTATGGGTTAACCTTAAAGCACTAAGTTACAAAACAATTTGTGATTGAGTTTTCTTTTTCCTTTCGCTTGGTCAGCTAAAATTATTGGCAAAGGCACGTTATTCGTTGGCAAGGTTTAAAGGGGAACAAATTGTAATTCTTTCACAGGTTGGTTGCTGAATTTCTTGAAACATCTGTGCGCATGATGTTTGATTATACTTGAGATTTTGCATCACATGTAGCATTTACTCTTTTGCTGAGTGGTATAATTTTGTTTCACTTCTCTTTCTGATTGACAGGTCTTGGCAAATGAACTCAACATAGGTTATGAAGATATGAGCAATCAGCAGGCAAGTTATTTCCATTTGTGAGACTGATCCCACAGGCCTACTACATGTATGTTTCTCTGAAAGGATATCGTTTGCAGGTTGTAAAATTCAACGGAACTCGAATAAAAAACATTCATCACCTTGCACACCTCATTGATTGTAAGTTGTTGCATTATCTATTTATTGTGCTTTCATTTTCTTTTTCCCAACATATCTCAGGATTGTTCCATTGCTTTGCTCTCACTCAGCGTGCAAGGGAAGGTATCTATGTTTTGAATTTGAAGATAGCTATGTTGCTGTTTTGGAGAGGGAAGCTGTTGCTGCTGCTTCATCCTCCATACTAACAGATTATGGTATCCCCTCAGAAAGATCTTCTGATCTCTTGAAACCATATGTGGATTCACTAGAATCTGGCCAACCATCGGACCAGGAATTTGGTGATACCCCGGTTTCAAATTATGAAATCGGCTCTGAAGGATTGCTCTGGGCATAAAGTCACAATTTTGAACCATATGGTCACAATTTTGGGAGGGAAAAAGTGTCAACAACAGTGTCAGGTGATCTAGATTGGAACAATGAATGGTTTATGGCACCCAGGGGGCATGCTAGAGGCATGTTTTCTTCCTCACTCCCTCCTTGTGTTATTCTCCTTGTGTTATTAAATTGTTTTAGAGAAGAGATAGGACTATAGGAAATAGATCTGATCATTTTTTAGATGTAATTTTTATTCTTCATTGTCGGCCCTTGATATGATAAACCTGAAAGATCTCTTCTTCAGGTTTGATCTCTCAAATTTAATGTGCATTCTGTATATTTTGGGAATAATGCACATAGGAGTTAGTGAGGCTTAATAAGTCTTGGATGCAATTATGCAGAAGTTTATCGCACATTTCATGGAACTATTAATGCCGAGTTTCAATGGACCTCACATCATTCATTTCATGGAGATATTAAATTTGTTGACAAGGAAAACACTACAACATCCAATACCTTCAGCTATGAAAAGGGATGAATGGAACCATTCAAATTTAAATATTTGCATTATTAAGATGGAATTTTTTTTCTCATAAGCAATGGAATGAAAAAATTGAATGAATTCTTGTCCATCTCTTCCTATTTGAGGAAAAGGAAGCTATCTAAATAATTGAATTTTTTATTTTATTTTGTGTATATCTGTTATACTCTTAGTTATATCCTCTTACAACATTTTTGTTGGCATTTTTTTTGTTGGCATTGCCACATTCCACCACCACCCTTGTTGTTCAAGAACTTTCATCGATACTGTGATCCAAAGCTTCTCTGAATTTGTACTAATATCGTCTCAGACGTCTCTACTGCTATTTGAAATTTTAAACTCCGGACAAAAGCAATTTTAGGCACAAACAATTGTGACTATCTCTACCATTATCCGCCTAATGTATGTAAATATGATGTACAGAATTTCACTAAGCATGAGAAAAACTAAGTACATCTTCCAAGCAATATTATCCTCATCAAAGGGCACATCATCTAAACGAAAATCTCAATTAAAGACCGGAGCATAACGTTCAAAACTCTGTTCACACGATTATATAAAATAAAAAATTGTGTTTAAGAGGCTTATTCATGTTAAAATAAACTAAAATATCATAAAATTAAAAATTGAGGTGTTTAGCCAATAATATATTTGCAGAAAACAAACAACTGCTCTAATTTTGTGTCAAATAACTATATGAATTTTTATTTGATCTCAATCAGTCATTAAACTCCAACTAATACATATAACTAACTAACTAAGAGAGGATCGGAAGAATGAGGTTCACCCCAAATAACTCAAGAATGCAGATAAATATATATACACACAATCATTAATCCCCTGTCTGTGCTTCAATCATGAACCTCATTGACCCAAAAAAAATCATGAACCTCAGTTTCTGCAATAAAAGTCTTCTCTGAGAAACACATTCATTAAGGCTTTGAGTTCATCATCATAAAGCCATTGATTTTCAGCCATCATTTATGGCTCCCTTTTGGTCATTCTCTGCAGTACTCTTGGCCTTAATGGCATTCACTTGTTCCTTAGCCTTGGCCTTCTCAACAAAAAAACATGCATGTTTCCACCCTCTTAGCAGTTCCAACTACTTTACCAGGTTCCTCTCTTTTGTCTCCTACACTTTCACCAGATATTGAGCCACTGTTTCCAACACCAGGAAAATATGCTTACTCTTCATCAGAGTCTTCACTACCAACAATTCCTTCAAGTCCAAGCCCTCCCAACCCACATATCATTGGTCATCAAGGGCATGATTTCGCTTTTCCACCATCAGAGTCTAACCCAGGGTGCATCTCTTCCACTGTACTCAATTTTACAATTGGTCATGCTGGTAATTTGTATAATGCAGCTTTATGGCGTGTGACTACATGTTGGTCTTGGTGTTACTTTCTGCAAAAGCATGTTTTCTTTTTCCAGCATTATCTGTTTAGTATATATCATGTCATGTGCACAGCAATGCATGTTGACGGGTGTTTATACCATGTTTCGATCAGCTTTTATTTATTTCCGCAAAATCAATTATGACAAGCTGAAGCTAGTTACAGAAGGTTCTTTCCAGAATGATTCTAACTTAAAATTAATTGTAGAAGAAATTCCAAAAGTAGAATGTTTCAATAGGACCAGTGAACATTTAAAGTGTCCATCTGAAATTCTGGGTGATTTGGGTGTTGAAATAACAGTTGAGGATAAATTTTTGTCATCTTACATCAGTTCTAGGAAATCTGGGGTGTTTAAACTTTACTCTTTAACATTTTCCTAAAGGGGTTGTCTAAATGACCCTAGATAAAAAATGGGTTAAATAACCCAAGTCTAGGTGTTCCAATGATATTATTACATGTGTTTTTTTAAAAATCAACTCATATTACATGTGTCATCATAAAAACCAACTCAATTCATTTTTTATTTTTTTCATCAAATTCATTTTATTAAATAATTTATTTATACTTTGAACCTATGAATTAGAATGAATTACTCAATGAACCTCTTTTCTAAATAAAAACCAAGAAGCCTAATCCCCAATTTTAAGTGTTTAGTCTCAATTCATGAACATCATCGTATGCCATGGATTTCATTCATCTCCATCGTATGGTTTTGTTAAATTCTTGAGGTTAGATATCTAATTGTTGAAGAAATTATAATTTTTTCACCTTGAACATGTCAGGTTATGGTTTTGTTAAATTTACTTGTGCATGTCATTATCTCGGTGATAAAAGGCTGTTGGGTCCTTAATTCTGTTTCTGGAAGTCCTCTGAACTTGATTAAACCATTTAATGAGCTCCTATGTCATAGAAGTCAACTCCAACCTCAGAAGAGAAGATTGTGAAGCATCATCCATTGATGAAGCAATTGCATGAGAAATGATGGCAGTGCGCAAACTATTGAAATAGGTGAACGATTCTCCCAATCAACAAATAAAAAGTCTTAGCCAAAGTTAACATATTTTGTTCCTGAAACAGCAAAAGCAAACACCTCATATCTGTATTTTATCATATAATGCAGGAAGCCCAGATGCAAGTGAATGTCATAAAGATGAAATTGGAATAGTTCAACCTCCAAAGGTAATATTGTGTTTGGTTAGCGTAAATAAGCGCATCAGGGGTGTAATCAAAACAACCTATAAAATAAAACAAATTAGACTATTAAAGAAAACATGTGATTAGAAGGGATAAAAATTGAAGACTGTGCAATAGGCATTCTACCTAAACTATTTATCTATCTTCTGAAGCAGTGAGAACTTTCATACCATGTAAAGATTCTAATTCCTATTAGGATTTTGCTTTGTTTCTGTTTCTATTTCTTTTTCTTGAGAATAAAGATTTAGATTCATAGCTCTGATTTTTCCACAGAAGCTAGAGACAGACACAGAGAGGTTGGATAGAGATATGAGATTGTGGTCATCTGGCAAGGAAACTAACATCCGGCTACTGCTTTCAACACTGCATCATGTAAGGTCTTCTTTGCTGTTGTTGATTTCTTAATCCTTGCAGTTTATGAATTTTTTCTGTAATTTCATACCATTTGATGTATATAACAAGAGATTTGACCTGGTTGTATGTTTTCATTACCAGATTCTTTGGCATGAGAGTGGCTGGAATGCTATTCCTCTTATGAGTCTCATAGAAATCTCACAGGTGAAGAATGCTTTTCAGAAAGCAAGGTTATGCCTGCATCCAGACAAACTGCAGCAAAAGAACTATAATTTTTAAAATAGTCTAATAACTATAACTATACACCAACACTATAATTTTTGTATCTGTGATGATCAAGGTTTGTCAAGAGTCTTATAAAATAAATACCTTATTTGGGCAAAAGAAAGTTGCGATTTATCCACTACAAAAATTAACCAAAAAAACAAGAACAATGTGTAAGATATCAACACTAGAAGGTTAAAATTCGAAGTTACAACCAGCATCAACCGACCATTGGCGCCAAATGAACGTTAAAAGGTCGACGCGAACTTGTAGAGTCAGCCAGAAGGTCGACGCTACTTTTTAGAGTCGATTTGGCTGACTCTGAGCCGACGCGACTCTCCGAAGACATTATTTGACACTAATGAGTTTATATTCAAGGTTTGTATTCCCTAATAATGCTTGAAGTGACAACAGGAGGTGGAAGTGACGACAGTGGTGGAGGTTGTGGCAGACACGACGGGAGGGCGGAGGATTGGTGGCGAGGCGACATTGAAAGTGTCAACAGTGGTGGAGGCCGATGCAGAGGCAATGAGTAGGTGGGGCGGCACCGATGGATGGTGACGACCGAACGAGAGATGGAAGTGAGGGTATGATCGATATGGTGGATTCAGGGGAGGAGCAAACGTTATGGTGGATAGGGGCTACTCTAGAGGTAGGGGCATATGTAGTATTGAAGGAGGGGGCAGATATATGATGGCAGAGGGGAGAGAGGGATATGTGGCAACATACATGATGGCGGAGGTGGGAGAAGTAAAGGAGGTCAGGGTTTGTGAGTGTGTCGGGAGAGATGTGGGAGCGAGGGAAGACTTGGGTGGTATCGACGAGTGGCAGGTCACGACACAGAGTCAATGGTGGAAAAATGGGGCGGCGACGACTTGAAGGGGGACAAAGGAGGATAGGTAGAGGTTAGGGCTTATGAAGAGGACTTTTGAGAGGGGAGGGATATACTTATGAATCCCAGGCGAAGAAATCAATAACATTTAGCGTAGGTTAGGCTGTTGCTAACTTTCTTGCCCACGAAACGTTTCGTATTCATGCAATTTGTCGACGCAAAGGCATGGCCAGCGAATGTTGTGGGTTGACGCTATGTTGGAAAGATATTTTAGCGTCCATTGAAGTTGATGCGAAAGCCTACTCAATCGATAGAAATTAGAGTCGGTGCAGTTGAGGTCGTGACGCCTTCAAGGCTGTTGTTCCTGCTAGTCCTTCAAGGCTAAGGGATGGTTGTAGAGGTTAGGTGGGAAGAGGAAGAGGAAAAATGGGAAAAGAGAGAAGTAAAAAAAAAAAGTGAAATTTTGTAAGCGCTAAAACTATGTGAAAAGTCTACGTGACTAGACATACCACATGAACTGTTGATTGGGTAAAAACTTGATAATGTAAGCACCATTACACTTGTTCTTCTTTGAAATATAAAAAAGTTCAGTGATAAAAAAATAAAAAATATTTTCATAAACCAATTTAAAATGCAGCTATATATCTCATAAACTTGTAAGTTGTAACACATTTAACTCTTTTAATCTAAATGTCCAATTACAAAGTTTTTTATTTTGAAATCCTAATTACAAAAGTTTAAACCAATATAGCTATATGTTAATTTTTGAAATATTATTTTAGAATTTAATCAGCATTTTTTTAAATAAATTTCCTCAAGTACAAATTAAAATAAAAATATTAAACATTAAATGCTGTCTGAAAATTTTAAAAAATTTCTTGATGTCAAAATCTTAAATATTCAACATTCAAATATTTTTATTTCTTGGCTATTAGAAACCCTTTAACAAATATAAAAATTTGAAACAACTATAAAAAGAAAATGAAAAATAAGTTTAAAGAGAAAGACTAATTTAATATGGAAAATTTCACGACGGATGAAGTTCAGCATAGCCGTCTTATCTAGCCGACCACGGGGAAGAGTCTTGCATCGGCGGGGACCTATACTTACACGCCACATATTTAATTTTCTTGAACAACTTTCAGAAGCACTTGCTATGTGTAGTCTTCATCTTTATCCATAAAAAGTTAAGTTTCAAATTTATATGAACTCTGTATATCTTTTTAGTTTTTGCATGATGAATTCTCCCTCAATTTAGGGAGGCTCGGACGTTAATCTTTTGAGTTAGTGACTTAGTGGCAGCAATTAATTAGTATACATATCCTTAATTAATAATTCTGCATGCACTTCAAACCATATTTTATAACTTATGAGTTATAAAATGTATATGCATGTTAGCTATCTAAAGAAATATATGCATGTGACACATATACCCAAGGTTTTAAGAAAATATGAAGTGTTCAAGTCTATTGGTAGTTCTATTGATTCTTTGACTTCTTTTATGTTTCTAACAAGGGGCATCGAAGCTGAATGTTATATAAGTAATTAAGGTGAGACGACTCCTTAGATTGAAAGTCCTTTTAGTTTTAATGTGGTGGTGACCCACATTTAAAGGGTTTGAGTTTCACATTGGTTAATTATAGATGAAGTAAAAAATTTATAAGAGATGTAACCCGCATATGCAACGCTGTAAGGTTTTGGAAAAAAGATGCCGTGTCCAAATTTCATAATGGTTTTTTATGTTAGCTCACTGTGCTTTGGCTTCTTCAATCGCCCCAACAACATTTGAGAGAATGGTAAGAATTTAAGTTCGTTTGGAGTCCCACATTGGTCGATATTGAGTGAATTGTTGTGACTGATAAATGTGATGTCCATTTTTTTTTGGAATTTTGGTTTCTTAATTCATAGGTTTTTCCGGTCACCCCAACAAAAGATTCAAACTAACTATTCTGTTCTGAGATGGTATACTTATCAATCTTGAGAATGTCACTTTGCCAACTGACTTCTCAAACTTAGGACCATTTAGCTCTTCAAGAGACATGGGTTTGTTCTGTGACTCGAGCCTTTGCAGACATTGTAGAACAGTATTATGGACTCGGTTAATTGGCTTTGAATTAAGTCAACAATGGAACCGTAAGAGATAAGTTAGAAGATGATCGTGTATCAGAGTATATAAAATGAATTGATTGACAAATTACAAAAGTTATAAAGTGGAAGCAGCCGACTTGGAAAGAAAAATGAAATCACTGAAGTCCAATTTGGTCACAATTCAATCAAAGTAATTAATCACTGATTAATAATCATTAACTTTATCCAGGGCCCGCCCAAGGATAAAGTCACCCAAGCAAAGACTTTAGGGCAAAAATAAAAAAAATTCATTTTTTTCACTAAAAAAGACCTCCAAAATTAAAGTTTGCTCTAGACCTCATTTAGGTAATAAAGTCTCACTTTAAAATTTATTTTAGGTCTCATTTAGTGTTGGGCCGGCCCTTGCTTTATCCATATGGAAGTATAGAGTTTTGCAGTTTAATTAGTAGCCAGAGTGCAATTAGTAGCTTTGACAGATCCTAATTTACGTATAATCAAAATGCAAGAGCATGTGGATTACGTATTGAAACAAACAAATTATTCAGATATATCTATGGACTATGCCAGGGTAATATGTGTGTAATAAAGCTACGTGTGTTTTAAAGGAGGTAATCCATACTTACACCTCCACTTAGTGAAATATAAAAGTAGAAAAAGAGAAATGTGACATATGTGATAGGAAAAAAATAGTGAGAAAGGAAGAAAAATTGAGTGAAAATAAGATGCAAGAGAATGAATGTGAATGTATCAAATTCAAAACTCGTTTTATTTTTGTGATTGGGAAAAAAAAAAACTCTAGTTTCTGTTTTGTCCGTTTTGCTTTAAGCATACAACTTTAATACAATTCTAAGTTTTAAAGCATAAAACATGCATCAAGTTTGTGATTGAAATTTGCCTATTTTCTTGCCACACTTTCATTGAAGTGAATTCTAAATAAGCGTCCAATATAAACCCTCTATTTCAGGGAATATTTTTCCTATGAAAGGAAACCCATATGCTAATATTTTCCACAAAACTCTCTCTATCTCTCTTCTCTCTACCCTTTCCAAGCCTCACAATCATTGAACAAAAAAGAACAAGCCAAAAAGCGATCTTAATGTACCTGATTCAGAAATTAAAAAATGCACAACCCTTTTCTTTTTCCATCCTCAACAACATACCAAACTGAAAACTTTCACATATTTGCAGGAAACAATTTTTCCTCTTTAGCATGTCTTCATTCCAATACAATTCAGTGTCACATGGTTTTTGTTAATAACATTAATGGAATCAGAGATAGTAGAGGTTCAGAGCACACGGTCACTGAGAATTCCCAGAATCTCTTCAATTCAAAGGAACTCAGACAATTTACAATACACTAGCTTGAAGGATATTATATGTAACACACCAACAAAGTGTTCTTCCTTATATGAGGCAAATGAGTTTGACTCATCAAACATTACAATCAGAAATGAGTTGGTTAAGCGTGCAGCCTCGGTTTACCTGCAATCTGCAGCATTTTTGGTGACCAGGAACCGAAACTGCTTTGTGGATTTCTGGGAAAGACTGAAGAATAGGGTTGCCTCTTGTTCATGTTGGAGGCTTTTTGGTGGAAACACGATCAGAGCTTGTCTTGGGCCAATTTTTCAGTTTTTCAATCATATGGTAGGGAGTTTTCGATCATTGCCATGAAGGTTTGTAAAGAACAATTCTTTTAGGACATGGTGCATGTCATGTTCCTTTATAAGTTTGGTTAAGATTACTTATTCGATGTTCCATTTGTATATAACTAATATAAGAGATATTTAAGTGCTTTAAGTCGTAAAATTTGTGAATATTATTTCCCTTTTATACTTTTGCCATGGGATTTCCAAACAGAACTATGACACAAGATAAGAATTCAAACCTATCTGTGACAACAAAAAAAACCATCTGGGCAGATCCTAATTATGCGCCTAGCTATACTATCAGTCTACCATGGAACTTGAGAAAGAGTCATGATCAAATAACTTTTCAATTAGGGTTTAATAATATTCATATCAAGCAATGTCTTGCTTGAAAAAAGTAAAAAGAGAGCTCTCGAAATTCTGCTTCTAAAAGTGCATGCAAAGAGAATTCAATATGACTGCAAACAATCCAAAATTTAAAGAGATTTAACAATGGATCTTAGCTGCCAAATCCAAGAGTACATGATCCCAAAAGCACAGTATATAGAGACCAACATAAGGGGCGCGAATGCAAGCTTATCACCCAAAAGAAGAGGGTGTAAAAATTGGCCCCATATCTCTACAACTACAAGACCAACCGGATAAATCCTCTCAATCCAGCTAATAACAAAACCTTCATTCTTCACAGGTTCACCTGAACTACCTTTAGATCCAAATTGATCAACCTTTTTCTTTGGACGAGCATTTGACGCTCTTGTCTCAATCCCATCATGAAATTGTGCTGAAAAGCCTGACCACATCAAAATGGAGTGCAGAAGCAGCAACAGAACTTTGATAGGATACTCTTGTGCCTCGAATAGTAGCGGAAAAAGTGAATAGCAGGATACTGCACAAACAAGCAATCTCTGAATTCCAAGCAACAAAAAACGGAAAAGAGAAGCACTGATACCAAAATGGTGTGACTCAGACACACAACTTCTGCTTCTTTGGCCTCCAAATCACTCATTGTAAATATTTGACAGCAAACATACAACAGTGTGAAAAGAGGCACTGGAAAAAAAATAAAATTGTTTCTTGGTTTTCTCTTATCTTTTATTCTGGTTTCTTACAGTTGTGAAAGATGGAAATAGTTTCTAGCTCCATAAGTGTACTTTGATCTTAGCTGTAGTTAGTTTATGAAAATATAAATCTCAGCAGTATGACTGTACAGAAACCAGGCTGAGAATTACCAGCTAATGAAGAGAATTAGAATATCAAAATTTTATGTAGTTGTGGTACTACTATTTGTGTCAGAAATTTGTGCTGTTTCTAAAGCTCTCTGGTTCGTAGATGATATTTGCAAAAGGCAAGATTAGCTAGAAAAGATAAAGTTGATCTAGAATTTGTTCACGGCTTTTTCATGACTTTCAGTAAAATATTGCCTTTAAAGGGGCACATCCATCACTTGTGTTTTCCACTAACAGACACATACACACATTCTCTATAAAATTTGTTTCATTTTATGTATACTTCAATTTTAAATTTTCAGTATCATTAAAAAAAACAGAAGAAAATAAGAAAAAGAAAAGCAAGCATTGTAAGCTGGCCAACAAATGAATGAGCGTTAGAAGCATACCTATTGATAGCAAAAAGTAATGCTTTGCATCCTCCAGGGTTTGCGCAGCAACAATAGCTAGTGGAATTACAAAATGGAGTGATGCCTTCTCATGCACGTGCCACCCAAAAAGAAAGCCACAGGTATAAGCATAGGCTACCCATCTACAAATCATCTTTGGCTGTGGATTCTTCCAAGCCTTGAAAAGACAAGGAGATAAGGTAAGTAGAACCATTATAAAGGTCATGGACGGAGTGACCTGCAGATTAGTAAATAGAAAAGATAAATGTTTTGATGAAACTTCTGATTCTGAATTATGAAGTGCAAAGTAGTATGACTAAACATAACTGTTATATCATAGTTGTAGATTCAAATAACCAGTTATCTAGCTCAGTTGCTGATCTCAATTGAACAGAAGCATCTTGGAAGTTGCAATAGCCAATAGCTAGCCTAAAATGTATAAAATGTAAAAGCTAATATTATGCATTCTCCCACCAGTCACAATGTTTCACAAATATAACTTTTTTGATATCAGACTGGTTCTGATTTCAAATTACCAAATTGAGCCTGCCCATGGGCATTTATATTTATGATCTATATTTTATATTTATTTTGGAAATGAGAACGGTCATGAACCAACTATCTCAAAAGTTTAAGTTGTTGGGTAATGGGAACATGAATGATTTTACATTATATTTCTAACACCCTCTCACACGAGACCCCACTAGACTTAGAAGTTACACCTAACATCTGCTTCTTAAATTCAACTTTTTATTAGAATAATGGTGGGAAACAAGGATTGAACTCAAGACCACTCGGTCATAGAGGCTCTGATACAATGTCATGAACCAACTATCCCAAAAGTTGTTGGGTAACGCAAACATGAACGATTTTATATTATATTATATTTCTAACAAGAACAACGTCAACCAGTGATTAGGCTCAGTTGTTGATATCAATTGAAGAGAAGCATCTTGGAAGATGCAATGGCTAGCTTGGAATGTGTAAAATGAAACTAATATTATGCTTTCTACTACCAATTATAATGTTTCACTGATATCACATGACATCTAAATGTTGGACTAGGGCTGATTTTGAGTTACCATGTCAAGGCTCCCATGTGAATATTAATATTATAATCTATATTTCTTTACTTAGAAAATGGGATGAGGGTAATTAAGTAAATTAGCAATATTTTCAGCATGTTTAGAAAAAACATTCCAATCTCAGTGGCTAGATTCCCAATTACAAGCTTGAAGCAATATAACACCACCCCTCGCTCTCCTACTAATGAAAAGCATGCATCAAATAAGGTATGTAAATCATCTGTTTGTTCTGATGCAAGAATGTGATAAGTTTTACATGGGTGATAACCATCCC
The DNA here is from genome assembly GCF_012489685.1 of Lotus japonicus. NCBI lineage: Eukaryota > Viridiplantae > Streptophyta > Magnoliopsida > Fabales > Fabaceae > Lotus > Lotus japonicus. Next base: position 57,095,753 of record NC_080045.1, read on the forward strand.
CTTGTGTGCTTTTTTCCCCAGTTTGATAACAACCAGTTATTCAGAGAAAACATGAGCATAAATCTTACCTGAGGTAGTACAGAAAAAGGTGAGGAATCCCCTACTAGCCCAGCTGTGAATGAACCTGCTGGTGTCTGGATATTAAACCCAAGTTTTCTGAATATGAAAGCAAGCCCTTTATCTGACATGATATAGAATACCCAAAAATTTGGGGCCCAATATGCATGGCAAAGCCCCCTGCCAAATGGAAACAATCGTTGGATGACTTGTTGTATCTGCAATTTATAATTTCAAAAACTAATAAGCAAATCAATAATTCAAGGGGTGCATATGAAATGAATGTCTTCACTTCTACACTGACAAAAGTGAAGTAATACAAGAATTTAACAAAGGATGATGAATTTTGTTCTCTGGCACGTAAGAAAGCAAAGTTGGTTATAATTGGAGAACCAAATTTAAGCTAATATAATTCTTTACCATGCAGTAATCTCTTTTGGAACATAATTCAGGTGGTTAAGTAAATCTGGATATATTGCCCCTTGTTCTGATTCAGTGGAAGAGCTTTTACTAATGAGTTTTACCCCATTCAACCTCTTCATCTATTACATCTCATGCATTCACATGAGACATTAGTTGAGAACTACTGAACTTATAGGGTTTGAGTAGCAAAGTAAGTAATAAATGGGAGAAAGACAGCCAAAAATACTGAATAAAAAAATAAACTATAATTACCTGCCCAAAGTAGAAAAATGGCCCAAATGCAGATGCAAACACTGCTGCAACCATACCTCCCATAATCAAAAGTCGACTGGAGCCTCTCACAATCCCACCCCGACAATAGTGTCTCAACAAATAAACAAAATAAACTGGCGCTGCCACTGCAAATAAATGCTTAAAGCACAAGAGAACAGCAAAAACAAACCCACCTAACAAATCCCCTCCTTCCTCCAAATATGAAAGAGAAATCAACAAAATCCCAATGAGAAAGCCATTGTATTGGAAATGTACATGATCCACTATAAGAAGCATTGGTGACCAAATAACCAATGACCAGATCAATTTTTGCTTTCTTGAATCTAGATTCCGAGTAAGTCTGTAAACCCCATAAAGAAGAGTCAAATCAGAGACTATTACGGTAAGTCTTTGGAAATAAATCACCTTGTTTGAGCTATAATTCAGGCCCTGCTGAAGGTGCACTATTTGGGGATCAACAAGGTGAGCAAAAATGGATAGAAAGCGTTCAAAATAGGCAAAGAAAGGTGGGTAGTCAAGAGTCCATGGACTGGTCTCATCAAAGTACCACTGGGAAAGAGGGAGGGAGTGGGTCAAAGCCAGCCAATTGCGGTGCACCTCAAAGTCTGTACTGCGGTAGGATGGGAAAAGGAGAGCTTTTATACAAGTAGCAACAAGATAAAACCACCAGAGACTTGTTTTGGGGCTATAAGAATTGTGAACGTCTTCCGAGCTTACTTTCTCTTTTCCCATGCCAGATGTTGTATTTAACGCCAAAACCCAACAATGTCGCTTCTATATTACTTAAACAAGAGTTCTCTCAGTTTTCAACTCAATAATGAGATTTGGTGATGAAAATAACAACCCTTTTAAACACCCTGCATAAGTAAGCATAGTTAGCAAGACAGTTAATGGGAATATCCTTTGCTACCAACATGTTTAAAAGATAAACAAAAGCCTTCAATCAACTTCTTCATTTACATATCTATTAGTAACAGATATAGACTATTGATTTAATTATGTAGCATTTATAGAAGATAAAACAATTTACAGAAGGCATCGCCATAAACACGCAATCCATGTCAAGTTTTTATTCTATGATAGAAAAAGAAATATTATCATGCAGAAGAAAAATGAAGCACAATTAGGGAGAAGGATAAGAAATCCTAGAGAACAGAAGAAACTAAATTAAAAACTGAGATAACAACAAAGCTCAAGAGTGCAGTAAGGATGTTAAATACTTATATTATATATATCTCTCTGCATAATGGCAATGGAAACTTGTCTAACAAAATCAAGTTTACAGGGTAAATGACAAATCAAGTTTGTATTTTGATGCAGACTGAAGATTAAGCATGGTTGAAACAAAGTTTTATGAAACTCTAGGGTTCTTTTAAGGGGAAAAAAACAAAAGGGTAAGTAAAAAACTCCATAAAAACAATCAAAGCCTCTTTTTTTCGCTCATACAATACAAGTGCAGGCATTTTCAGATCATCATCACATTGTAAATTTGAAAACGGACCATACAGTCATGTATCAAATTCAAAGCTAATTGAAATTCGATTTGCAAGGAATCAATACAGAAAATGGAATTACAAATCGAAAATCACAAATCGCAAATCACAAATGGCACGCGCGATCTGGTTGAGTATGTGCGTTACCGGTGCAGTGTCCTCCGGCAAAGTTGTTGGCGGCGTCTTCCTTGCCGGAGATGAGTTGTTCGGGGTGGAAGAGTTGGCGGTAGGTGCCGGCACAGACTTCGTTGATGACGGTGGGTTCAAGATCGACGAAGACGGCGCGTGGGACGTGCTTGCCGGAACCGGTTTCGCGTGTTGAAGGCGTCGTGAGCGACGACGGCGAAGGAGGAGTCGGAAGGTGTTGACAAACATTAAATGTTTGTGAAATGTTTGTTTAACAGTTTCTGCTCCAAATTTGTTCAACAACATCTACGGAACGATTTTTTTATGAAATGAAATAAGTATAAGTATTATTTAAGGAAACTGTTTATCATTTACTAAAAAATATATAATTAATGTTTTCTAAACTTTCTAAAGTGGTAAGGCAACCATTATAAATACAAGAACTACTATTATATTCACTTTTACAGCTACTCTTGCAAAGTAGAGCCCTCTCCTTCTCCTGGTGAATAAGGAAGAACAGAAACAGGGCGCATGAAAGCATTATCAAACAATCGTCAATAATGATGAACAGTTTGATTAAAATCAATGGGGTTACCAGGGTTACTCTATCATACATTATATCACTTATTTCTCTCATTTATCTTCACATTTAAATAAAATATAGGTGAAAGTGGTTAGAGTGGTCCATTTCTAACTATTTGAGGAAAATGAAGGTATTTAAATAATAGATTAATTTGATTTAATTATGCTTTACATGTTTCACTTTGATTCAACATCGGTTTTTTTCTTAATTAATTTTTCAGTTTTGTTTGGATTGGATCGGGTTATAATCACTCATGTACCCTACCAAATTTAAATAGTCTTTTTATGTGGGAAAAAAATTCAATTCAAACAAATTTGTATCTTATAGACTATGTCCCAACTTACGCTGTAAAATTTCCAACGCTTGCTCTTTCTCCAACGGTGGCTGAGGCTTTGAGTCTTAGGTGGGCTATGGAGTTGTCTGTGCATCTTGGCTTCAAGCGGGTTCAATTTGAGACGGATTGCTTACCTCTCTTTTAGGCTTGGAAGAAGGCGAATGTAATTTCTTATTTATTTTCTATTATTTATGATTGTCGTAGTTTACTTTCAACTTTTGATTATGTTGATTTTTCTTTTGTTCGTCGCCAAGGGAACTGTTGTGCTGACTATCTTGTCCGGCACGTTTCTACCTTTCCTGATGTTGTATGGATAGAGGAGGGTCCGCCGGGACTTTCTAGTTTTTTACGTTCAGATGTATTGGCTTCTATGCCGAATCCGATTTGATTTAATATAAGCATTTTGTTGAGTTAAAAAAAAAAGACTATGTCCCCACTTAGCTAGTTTGTCTGCACAGACATTTGCCTCTCGAGGAATGAAATGGAAAGTAATTCTATGAATCTTCTCAGATAAGTTCAGGATGTCCTGCACCACCTTGGCTCATTCCTTATTTAAGGCCGGAAAGATGTAAGAGGTGTTGGTACCTCTAGGCTTTTGTAGTCTTCTTTGGGCTTTCAGCCTCCACATTAGAAAGAAAAAAATTGTATATTATAACTTTTCAATGAAAGCAAAAAGAAGAAGAGGTTTCATCTACCGTGCGTCAGTTTTAAACTGACGCACGGTACCTCAGTTTTTTCCTGGCCGTCAGATCGCAATTAAAATGATCCAATGGTTAGGGTGTGTTACCTGTTAATGGACATAGGAGGATTAAGGCAATTGTGAAAAATTGCAATCTGAGACCTCAAAATACAAAAGCTAAAGTCTGATTAGGTCCCTTCCCTTTCCCTTTCTCTATGGTGTCAGAGTTCGTTCCCTAACCTCAAACATTTGATGGAGGAATTAGTACCCAATCTTTGTTCAATCCTCCATCCCTCTCAACCACCAAACCCACCACCACCTTCACCTTCTCCCTCACCTCCAAACCCAGAATACCCATTTTCCTCCACCCCAACAACCACCACCACCCAAAATGCCTCCACACCTTTCTTCCCCACACACCCATCTCCACCACCACCTCCTTCTCCCTCTTCCTTCGCCTCCTTCCCCGCCAACATCTCCTCCCTCATCCTCCCTCAAACCTCCAAACCCAAATCCTCCCACAAGCTCCTCCGCGTCGCCATTGCCGCCGTCGCCTGCGCCATCGTCGTCGTCGCTGTCTCCGCCTTCGTCTACTGCCGACGCCGCCGCAAAAACTACAACGCCGACGAGAAGACTCTCAGATCTGACAGCAGCATCCGCCTCTTCCCCCATGAAGCTCCCGGAACCGCCGGCAGCCGCAAGACGAGAAACGTCTCTTCCACGAGCTCAGATTTTCTCTACCTCGGCACCATTGTCAACTCCCGCGCTCAACATTTAGGGAGGAGGGATTGAACTGAAATAATGTGATATTATGACCGGTCAACCAACTTAGGCAACCTACGTTTCCAGGTAAAATCAAACTGAGGTACCGTGTGTCAGTTTAAAACTGACACACGGTAGATGCAGCCAGAAGAAGAGATTAACTTTTATGCACTAACAATGTAAAATATTTTACACAGTAATTCAATCAAACAAAGGAAAAAATAGCAGTTGAAGTGGGCTGTATAACTGGCACCGTCTCCACAATTTGCTACTCATACTCCATAGTCACAACCATTCATCCCATAATCTACTACTTCTTATTCATGAGTTTTGTTTTCACTATTCCTACAAGACCTCCAATCGCTGCTCGCCATGTGTCCTGCTTTTTCAACTTTTTTTTTTTCTTTTTCAAGTGGAGCCTTGCAAACGACGTTGTTTTCTATCTCCAGCATTCTTTCTCCCCATCTCCAATCAACCTAGCTGGCTTAACGTGTTTCCTCTCCTTTCAACCCACTCCGTCGTACGGTACCATTCATCACCTTCCTTTTTCCACAACTTGCGTTTTCTCCACATCAATCTGAACCCTAGCTGTTTTTGCCTGTTTTCGTTGCTCTTTCCACCCACTTCTGACCAATCCATCAATTGCACCGTTTCCGATTGATTTGATGAGGCTTTTCTTTCCGCCGCCGGTTGCTGTTTGCCAGACGATTTGGTTTGAATCCACTGTTCATTCGTTTTGGGTTTGAATCCATCAGCAATGTTTTGGGTTTCCTTTCCTCCTTTATTGGGTTTTCACGTTTTTTGATCCAATTGATGATGGGGGATTTCATCACGTTGATGGTGGCTCCAATGGTCAGATGAGTTTCCTTTATCCAATTCTTCACTCTTTCATTAAAAACTCTATTACTAAATTGATAGTACAAATAGTTAACCTACTAATATTTAATTGATACCCTACTGGTTATAGAGTAATGAGCTTCTTTCATTTCCACTCCTATAAATACTGCTTTGGTTTTAGAGTGTGTGTTCATGCAGTGTTCTCACGGTTAATCTCTTCATTGTTCTGTTGTTTCATTCATGAGTGTGTGTTTTCTTTACACTTGATTATTTTTCAAGAAATAGAACTCATAACATAGAGTTTGAGAATAGTGTAAAGTTGATTGAATCAATTTGTTGAATTATGAACTCGATTGTTGCTTTAGCTTTTGCACCACAAAGTGGTTACAAAATGCTTTATGTGTATTTCTCAATGAAGGAAAATAACAGCTATCCTTTTAAAGGGCTGCAGGGGAAGGCTTATGAGATTTTGAGACCTCAAAAACACTATCAGTCTGAAATGTGGCTGAAGCTTCTGAAGTGTAGGCAATGAAGAATGTACTGTAAGTAATTAAATGTGTATACTGTAGAGAAGTGTATGATATCAAATTCTGCTCTTTTCCCCTGTTTTTAGTATGTGCTTCTTAAGCTTTATGATCCATTGGGAAGCCATATGATTGATTAAGTTAGTTTTTTTTTAGAAGAGGGAGGTGGGAATTTATTTAGCATGCTTGAAATGAAGTTATTGTGGTTGCATTGATTTGGTATTGAACGATAGGGAACAAATCCCCTAAAAGCTTAAGTTATAAGGAGAAAGCCCAACTATATTTCTAACAAACATTATGGGGGAGCTCAAGTGTCTGACTGAAAAATTGCAAATATTTACAAAAAAATTGTTGATTCTCATGTTAATAGTGTTTAGCAGGAAATTATTGCTATGAAATGTTCAACTGCTGTAATCTTTCATTGTCTGAGAAACTGAGCAAATTTGGTTTGCCTCTTTATGATTCTAAGTGTGATTCTTTTTTTCATTCAACTGAGCTCTCATCTGATGAATATTGTTGTGATTTTTCAAGTCTATTAGTGAGGACTCTCTTAGCAGGTTTGTCCAGTTTGCAAGTGAAAGTCACATACAAGAATTATTTGCAGATTTAGATTCATACAAAGGAATTATTTTCTGTTTATAGTGGATTTTACAAATCAAACCAATATAGTGGATTTTACACAGCCATGTATTGATTCAGGTTGTGGCATCTATCAAGAAGTTGAAATCTCGTGCTTGGGCTTTTCTCACACCATTCACTCCAATGATGTGGTTTGTAACTGTCATGTTTTTCTCAGTAGTTTGTATTGCTGTGTGGATACTATAATGGCTTCAATGATGACTTTAGAAACTCTGCTATAAGAGTAAGACAATTTGTCACCATTATCTGAGAATTCTAGAGCCTAAATGTACAAATTGAAAAAAATAGTCTTAATTAAGCTCTTTCATTTATTCATTCCATGATTACTACTTCAATGCCTCATAAATTGCTAACATCTAAACCATTTACTCTGTATGTTTACCTTTTCAATGCCTCATAAATTGCTAACATCTAAACCATTTACTCTGCATGTTTACCTTTCCAACCTTATTTTTTTCACTTAGTAAGTGATTTGAAACTTTATTTTTGTTTAGCTGTCTTTGCAGCCTTCCTAATCTACTTGTCTTCTTATTTAGTTATTGCCAATTAGTGTTGGGATCACTTTAAAATGTATGTGTGCAATTACGTTTGTTTTGAAGAATGGTATTGGGGGTTTCTTGAATATTCTACTGTGAGCAAATTTGTCCTTTTCTTTACTTCTCTTAAAAAAAATTCTATCAAATTTCTTTTTGTTTACATTGTTATTTGATGCCATTGTTTTTCAGTCGGCTCCTAAAATTGAAAGTGGGGTGGGGCTCAGCAGGAGTGACAATTAATCTTTCGCATCATGGTGGGTGATTGCCATTGCACCAGTTTTGTACATTATGATCGCCAAGTCAGATGGTGTTTAGAGTGGGTTCACATGGCATTTGTAGATTTGTTTGGTTCTGTGAAACTTTCTTTGGCTTCAGCTGTTATGTTATGCTCCAAGCTGTTTGTGGGAGCTGGCCAAATTGTTTTTGACCCTGAATCCCTGATGAAAATGTACACAAATGTGTTGGCCAAGTGCTAGGGAAAATCTAATGTTTTTAGAAATAACAGAGATCGTTGAAGGGATTTAATCTTCATTTGGTAGAAAAGATTGTCCTGTTAGGATCTTTTTAAGTTAATTTAATGGAGCATCTTATGACATAAAGTTACACAACTATATTTTTATTTAACCTGTAACTTGATTTGATTTTGGTGGCTTGGTGTTAGTGAGGGGCTATTGATATAATCCTAATTGAGTAGGATTGTTCTCAAGCTTTTATTTGCTATAAATAAAATCGATCTTTTTTCTTTTGAATTTTTTTTCTTTCTTCTGCTTTCTCAGATGATACAACCAATACTTATGTTACTTTTTTCTCCTTAGAAAGATAGATAGAATAAAGCTTATGGCTTTCTCTTTTTATTTTTCTGTTTTCTATTAGCTTTTTAGTCTTAACTTTCCAGAGTGTATTATGTAGCTATGCATTATCAATAAACTATGTTATAATTTGACAGTGAGTCAGTGAGATCATTGCTTACAGGGATGTCTATGAGTCTATCAGTGCTGGTTTTCTTGAATATTATATATTTCGTGTGTTAGCTTTGTAGAATGTCTTGATTTAAGGAAGTGGTTTCAATTTATTTCCTTCAAGAAAAATTGGGAGAAAAGCTTATAATTCTGCACATCTGATATACCAAATGCTTTAGAAATCCAAGATATAAGAATCCTAGGAATTAGTAACATAGTGTTTGGTTGGAGGGGAGGGGAGGAGTTTTTTAAATTTTGTTGTGTTTGGTTCAATTTTCAGGAGGGGATGGGATGGGGACCAAAACCCCTCATATCTCAATTTTGTCTCCCCTCCAAAAGTGGAGGAAATTGGAGGAAAAATATTTTAGTAGACATAAATGCCCTTCTTTCACTCTCTTTGTCTCATCCTTCATGTCTTCCTTTCATTTGAATACACTCCACCCAAACTATATTCCTCTAGAAAAGCATACCAAATTCACGGTGGACAACTAAATGAGGGTATGATCTCTAAACATGTATGAAATCCCATATTGAGAGAAAGAGAAGAAACTATTCGTAGCAGTCAATTCTTCACGTCTTTGTCGTTTTTTCTTCTTCTAAAGTATAACACCTATAAGAATTTCATCAATTCAAGCTATTAAAAATATAAAAATTGGACCATGGCCTTATAATTCTGAAAAATTTGCAAATTTTTTTAATTTAAGCTATAATATGTTTATAGTTCTTTCAAATGCATTGCAAAATATTTTTTTATCTATTTATTTTATTAGAGCTATAGACGAGAAAATATCTTATATAAGAGATATTCCTATCCATATTGAGAGGGGTTGGTTCTTAAAACTATTTATATATATTTTTATTTTAAAAAAAAGTAAGAGATTGTTTAGTGAATTTAGAGAAATCTCAAATATGTGGATAATAAATTGTTCCTCATGCGAATAGCTTCCCCTACCCTTTTTTTATCTTGAGTAAGAGACTTCTTACATTGGATTCACAAATTGGGTTCGGTCCCCCATAACGATAGATTTATAACACTAGATTTGCCCTTGAGTCAATTTGTTTTCCCTAAATTTATGATTCAAAATTGTGAACAAGTTTCTTGAAGACAAAGACCACGTGGCCAAACTACAAAGTGTTGGTTAATTAATTTGTTGAATTTGTCAAATTCAAAATCTAAAAAAATTATTAAGTGAAATACCTTTGATAAATATTACTCAAAAAGTAAGGGTACAATGTCATCTATAATAAATAGATTATGTCATCAGCGATGGATAAAAATGATTGTTAATTTATTTGATCCGACATCAGTAATTACATAACTCATGTGTTCATCACATAATTAATCTGAATGAATTGTTGAATAAAATTCCCGTGTATCGCACGGGTAACGGGCTATATCCTAGTGTCTCATTATCATTGACACCGTAAAAGTAGAATGATGCCTACGGTACTACCCAACAAGCAAAAACAAATATTTGTTTCGTATGTGCTTTTCTTGAGTGAAACATGACAAAGTTCACAGAGAAGAAAATAATGCGAAGTGACCCAAAAACCACCAAATTTAAGAGGGAATGCATGCATGAGAGAAGAAAATAAAAGTAACTTAAGATTCCCAGACTGTTCTACTATCTGTTTGGTCTTATTGTCCCTACATAGTTCTCAACTTTTTGTATAATTGAGTTAGTACCATGTGTGAGTATTTTTACTTTTTAGGCTTAAATAAGTTTTTGGTCCCTAACCTTTACCATATGTATGGTTTTGGTCTCTCGCCGGAGTAAAGGTGGGTTTTAGTCCCTAACCTTTGTCAAAAAATTTGGTTTTGATCCCTCCGGAGTTTCGGGTCAACGCCGGAGCTCCGGTGGCCCATGTGGCATGGCCACGTGGGATTATTAAACTGACATGGAATTTGTTTTTTTTTTATAATTAAAAAAAACCTAATTAATTTTAAAAAAGAAATTATAAACACAAAATTGAAGAGGAAGATTGGAAGAACAGTCCTGCTCCAACCTCACGGTTTCTTGCCCTCTTTTTGCAGCAACCCTTCAACAACACAGAGGATAGAGATTCAAAAACTTGATCTTATTCCACAATGAATTTTTTTTCCAGAAGCGATCATAAAGCGTTTTCTTTCATCTCTCGAACAATCTAAGCTTCTTTTTCTTCTCCCGAGCTTTCCTTTAGCACATCGAGAACCCCCCCCCCCCAAACCCAGAAACCACAACCTTAAAAATCACATCCTAGAAAAATCAAACAACACGAAACCAAAATGGCCTCAAAACACTCACCGCCGCCGCAAGCTCAGCCTCGTCGTGTCGTGAATACCGCCATCGCCATCGTGGGCCACCGGACCTGGCGTTGTTCATGCGTTGGACCACACTCTATTTCGCCCTTTGTTTTCCCCATCAATCGCCCCCCTCGATCTGGTTTGAGAAGAGGGCACAATATCCCTCTTTCATCTTAGAATCTGCATCTGAACAAAGAAATTTTCTGGGTTTGGGATTTTGTTTTTCTGGATTTGAGGATATGATGTTGAAGATCCTGAATATTTAATTTGGGATTTAAGTTTGATGGTTTAGTTGAAAGAATTAATTTAAATTATGGGATTTAAGGGTTTTCAGTGTTCAAAACAAGCTCAAGAATGTCCTTGGTTACATTATTTATTCATTAACTTTAAAGAGAAAATAATTTACTTTAAGTTATGAGTTATTTAAAAAACAAAAATTGCACGTGGCCTCATTAAACTAACGTGGCCATGCCACATGGGCCACTGGAGTTCCGGCGTTGACCCAGAGCTCCGGAGGGACCAAAACCAAACCTTTTGACAAAGGTTAGGGACTAAAACCCACCTTTACTCCGGCGAGGGACCAATACCAAGCATTTCGTAAAGGTTAGGGACGAAAAACTTATTTAAGCCTACTTTTTATTTAGTAGGAAATTTCCTTAAGCATAGTTGTGTCATGTGTAGTAGATCTTTGAGCTAGAGAATGATTAGGTGAAGTTTTTATGCGAGCGTGATAAGTTTAGCATTCAAACTAATAATAATATAAAGTTTGACTGAGGTTACATTGCACCCAACTATATTGAGTTTGCCCCTCACTTTTGCTATGCTGTTTAATTTGGTGATCACTTATCTTTTTGAAACTCCAAATGACGCTTCTTTTGTATGGATTGAATAAAATGTGATGAGAGAAGAAAGGAATGAATGATAATACTATATATGCATTTGATCAAGTGTGTAATTCTTATAATGATTCATTATGTATAAATGAAGCACTACGAAATGATTATAGTGGTAAAGGGACAATAAGAAACATACAAAGCACTATGAAGTTTACTTTTTTCTTCATCATGTATGAAGAAAAGAAGAACAGAAACTTATAATTCTTCCTTTTGATCCTTCTCTTGATGTTAAGCGGCTAGAGATATAAAATTAGGGGATCTCTATTAAAAAAGAAAATTATAAGTGTATTGAACACCACACTTTTTACCTAAAACTTTAAGGTATTAGGTATATGAGTCATCTTACTTATAAAATGCTCAACATTGCATCTTTCTTTCAATGTGAGACTTGTTCACATATGATATTATAACAATATCACCTGCAAATGTGAGTTCATCTCAAGCGAAAGCCTCTAAATACTTGCACTGTTGTTGGGCTAGCTCTCCATCAACGAGACATGCAACCTGGTCACCACATTACCAAAAAACTTTCAACACAAGGAGTCATCATCATGGTCAAATCAACCATCGACTCTGATACTACAATAGTTGTATTGAAATTTTGTATACCTCCCTATAGATTTTCCCCTACTTTGATTTATGTTGTTTGAATTGAAGTTTTCGCTTGAACTATGATTTTTGCTTCTCCCTCTTGACTCAGTAAGCAAAACCTCTGACTGTGAAGAGGAACTCTGGGATCTTCTTCTCATCTGCTCATTCAAAATATTGCTTTTAGCAAGGTCCATTGACGACACACCATCAGGAGCAGAATTAGACAATGAGATTCTGACTGTTTCTCACATATCTGGCAAGACAAGCAATCAAGAAGCAATTACCCCTAAACATCTTCATCAAATTTAATTCTCATAGCGTACAATTGATTAACAATACACTGAAAGTATTCAAATGATTTATCAGTAGGGTCTTAAATATCTTATTGTTCTTAGTCTTCCTTCAAAAGAGCTAAAGTTGTGATACTAGTTGTTGGGCCGTGAGAGACATAAAATTGTGGAAGATCTCCACATCGTGCTAAAGAGAAAACTACAAGTGGATTGAACCCCACAGTTTTCACCCAAAACCTTAAGACATTGGGTGTATGAGTCATGTCCTCTCACTTTCAACACTCTCATTTTCATGAAACTTACTTCCACTTAACATCACAAACACTTTCTCTTCTCCACCACTCCTCACCACTTTTGTCTCCAATGCACTACGAAATGATTATAGTACAAAGTGTGTAAGAATAGATGGCATTTTCACCAAAGTCTTCAGACTCTAAAATTTAATGATCTACCATGAATCCTTTTGTGACTAAAATCGCTATATGCTTTTTAATTGTGTATTGTATGAATTGACTATCATAGCTCTTTGGATTTCTATCTGAAGTTAAAAGGAACAACTTACTTAATATGTAAGGCTTAATTTGTATTCTAAATTTGTAATGATTCATTAAGTGTAGATGAAGTGCTCTTATCTTTATTTCACTCTAGAAAACAAGTCGGCTTACATGATTTAAAGATTTAATCAGCCAAACGAGGTTACTTCACCCCTAAGAATTTCTCTAGTCCCTAATTTCTTTCCCCTGAATTCCCCAAGGTTATTATTTTTCAAGACTTAGGACCTACCACATGTACTCGGTGAAGGGCTCTTATAGTGGAGCTCATACTTGGCCCATAACTGGTCTCCAGAAAATAAGCAAGAAATAAATGTGAAAAGTACTGAAATGACTCTGGGGTCACAAGTTCGATTATGTGAAATTGATTTCTTGTAAAAATATAAGATAAATCCGTCTGCATTAGATCTACAAAGTGAATTCAGCCCCTCCCTAAATTTCAAGTATAGTGGAAGCTTTATAGCACCATATTTAGCTTTTGAGTTAAATCTCAATATTTTAAATTACATATCCCCAGCTCCTAGCTAAGCTGCAATACCCTCATGTTTCCTTGATAATATTGGTGTTTATTTTCATGGGAGGGACACCTAATGTGTGTTTGGTTACCGTGCGACGTATGAATGAATTTTCATCTCAATGCGTTAGAAGAGATTCATTCACATTTTATCTTAAAATATGTGCTAAAATTTATTTATAGTGATGTGAACGGATATGCAAACATAATTCTAGCGTTCATGTGCTCCAGAAGGCAATTACTTATCAACTTGTCTCGTAGTATACATAGTGCAGCTGTGAGATAAAAAAAGGTTCCAATAATCAATTGCCACCAAAATTTCAGAGCCCACCACCACTTCTTGTAGACCCTTTTTATAAGCCTTGTCTGTGCTTCAATCATGAACCTCAGTTTCTGCAATAAAAGTCTTCTCTCTGAGAAACACATTCATTAAGGCTTTGAGTTCATCATCATAAAGCCATTGATTTTCAGCCATCATTTATGGCTCCCTTTTGGTCATTCTCTGCAGTACTCTTGGCCTTAATGGCATTCACTTGTCCCTTGGCCTTGGCTTCTCAACAAAAAAACATGCATGTTTCCACCATCTCAGCAGCACCAACTACTTTACCAGGTTCCCCTCTTTTATCTCCTACACTTTCACCAGATATTGAGCCACTGTTTCCAACACCAGGAAAAGATGCTTTCTCTCCATCAGAGTCTTCACTACCAACAATTCCTTCAAGTCCAAGCCCTCCCAACCCAGATATCACTGGTCATCAAGGGCATGGTTTGGCTTTTCCACCATCAGAGTCTATGCCAGCTCCAGCACCTTCTTCCCAGGGCGCATCTCTTCCACTGTACTCAATTTTACAATTGGTCATGCTGGTCATTTGTATAATGCAGCTTTATGGCATGTGAGTCTACATGTTGGGGTTACTTTCTGAAAAAGCATGTTTTTTTTTCAGCATTATCTGTTTAGTATATATCATGTCATGTGCACAGCAATGCATGTTGACGGGTGTTTATACCATGTTCGGATCAGCTTTTATTTCCGCAAAATCAATCATGACAAGCTGAACCTAGTCACAGAAGGTTCTTTCTAAAATGATTTTGACTTTAAAATCAACTGTAGAAGGATTTCCAAACATGCAGTTAGTGCTGCTAGTAGAATGTTTCAATAAGACTAGTGAACATTTAAAGTTTCCATCTGATATTCTGGGTGATTTGGATGTTGAAATAACAGTTGAGGATAAATTTTTGTCATCTTACATCAGTATATGTTAACTTTTGAGGTGTTTAAACTTCATTTTGAGGTGTTTAAACTCACTCATTAACTTTTTAGTATATGTTACTACACTTTTTAATTTCTTTAACATCACTTTAAGAATACAGAATATACCATAGAATTAAAGAATTGGCATGAGCAATTGATTGAACCATGAATGGCTTTCATTGGGACCACAAATTACTTTGATGTGGCAGAAAAGCACCTTTTAATTTTATTTATTTTTTTGTTACAAAAGCACCTTTTAATAACTGTTTCATGCGCACTTTGAATTAAGATATAGAAGAAAACATGGGTGGGCTACCTGTAGATACCGAATAAAAAACAGAGAAAAATTGAATATGCATATTTCACCAACAAGGGACATGTATACAAAATTTCTATTTAGTTATATCTAAGATAGTACACTGGGATTTTCAGACTAAGAACATATTCTGTATTTCTAAGGCTACTTGAGTAAGCACCTATCTCATGTATATAAGATTTTATACAGAATTACTCTATTTACTTTGTGAGCCTTGCATCTAAATTCTAGAGAGCTACAACACTAGGCTTATGTTTCCTTGGAATCCCATTGAGATTGAGGAACTTCCCTTGTAGTGATCCAATGAGTTTATTGAACTCAAATGGGTTCTTCCATTTCTTGGCAAACTCCTTACCCTGCTTAGCAATGAAGCTTCTCATCTTCACATTCTCCTCTTTCAGCACATTGATTGCAAAACTCAGGTGTCTTATCACCTCTATTTTCTCTTCATCTTTCTGCTTGAGATGATCCTTCTGAGCCTTGTTCTCTTCTCTGAATCTTTTTATCTCTTCCCTTAACACCACCACTTCATTGCAAATGGTATCTTTCATCTTGAGTTCATCTTTCTGAGCTTTATTCTCTTTCCTGAGCAGTTCTATTTCTTCCCTCAACAGCATTACTTCATCATGAACATTTTCTTTCTTCTTGATTTGTTCCTCATGAGCCTTGTTCTCTTCGCTAAGCCTCTCAATTTCCTCCCCCAGACTCATCACTTCATTTGCAGCCACAAACTGAACTTCCTTCTCTACTTTAGATTTAGTATCCTCTTCAAGCTCAGGATCATCAACTTCAGATTTCACAGACTCCTCCTCTGCACCACAACTCTCAGAATAACCATCATCAGAAAAGCTCTTAAACTTCTCTGATTGATGACACTTGGGTGAAGAAAAAGGGGACACCCTTGTCTTCATAAGGCGAGTTCCCGGGTCGGGTTTGACTTGATCGTATCGCTCCGCTAACGAGCAGTGTGACCTGTAGAAATCTTCAACCATTCTCAAGAGCTCTGGTCTCTTCTTGTAATACATCTCTGCACGTTGTGAAAAGGAATCTGCATCTTCTTCAATTAGTTTCAACATTGCCTTCGTCTTCTCGTTTAGCTCTGCCATAAACAAACACATATCACTTCCTATATCTCTTACTACCTACCTCTCAACAATAAAGTGTGTTTGTATATCAGTTGAACGCAAACCAACTTTCATCTTAATCTGGTTATCTTTTGATACAAACAGACGTTACCACTTCAAGATAAAAATTGAACGAAACTCTTCTTATAAATTGATATGAACGTCATGTTACGTTGCACTCAATTGATATCCAAACATACACTAAAAAGAGTTCCGCTCACCTCAAAGTTAGTGCTAACATCTGTTTGCACAAGTGTCAATACATATCCAGTTCCAGGATATGTTCACAAAAAGGCCTAGATACCAGATGTATGTCACAATCAGACAAATTAATCACTGTGTTTTCAAAAGATTAAAAAATGCATAGAGCAGGTGGAAAGGGGGGAAAAGTTTTGAAAAGTAACACTCATGGATTAATAACAAGGTTCATAATCTTTTTCACTTTTGTATACAAGTACTTATGTTCTACTTTTTATCTTTATACTCATGCTTTCTTTTGAGAAGAAGATGGATTTCAAGTAACTTTTTGTTTAGGTAGAGACACATCACACATGTGGGTCCAAAAAACTTCACAGAATTATAAGGGGACAGAAAATTATTAGTGGACCTTAGAAATTCAAATGTTTTGCCCTCATTAAGGGTAAAATAACATCAATTTACATGCAATGTTATGATAGCAATCAAAATCAATTTTCAGAAAGCATGCTGCATACATGTTAAATTGAAATTGTTATACCAAAATAATGAGAAGAAGAGAAGGAAGTAGTTACCAGTGAGTGTAGATTGAAGCCATGGGGATCGTTTTGTGGTGCTATGACTGTCAAGCCACCACCAGTTTGACTGTTGATTCTTCTTCATTTCACCCATTCTATCCCTCACTATTTTCTTAGATTTCAGATTCACCACCAACAACAACCTACATAGGAAAAGACAAAGAATAAAACAATAAAATAGAACCTTGAATTCCCCAAATAAAATCTGAAGAATCATCATAAGATGAATAGATGATGACTAATCAGTAACTAGCACTCTTAGCAGCAAAAAACCAAAAGAAAAAATTGTAGCCATAAGAATACAGAGAGTGAAAAGCACCAAACACTTCAAATTTGTGTTAAGGGACAAAATGCACCGACCATTAAGAAAAAATTGTATCCATAAGAATACAAAGAGTTCCGTTATTTACAAGGCAGCACCACACACACTTATCATCATTCCTAGAAGAATGTCATTGCTGATAAACTATTAAATTTTCAAAAAAAAAATTCAAAACCAAGATGATTCATTAGGAAAAAAAGAACCGAGTTTTCAATCATGGAAGAAGAAAAAGATGCATGCAGCAGCACAGAGATAAACACAAGAACCATTTTTTGGCAAATGGGTACCGAGAAAGGAGCAAAAAGACTTCAACTTTGAAATGCCCATCATTCAAATGAACACACACAGAGAGAAGTGATGAAGAAAATGAAGCACTCACCTTGCTGAGTTAACTCGTTGGAGTGACTCGTTCTTTCACTGAACCAGAGTGGAGTCTGTGGTTCTGTGCTATCACTTTGGTGGAAGTAATAGTGTGGTTATCTTATAACACCGGTTGGATTGCGACACGTGTACTTGAATTGACGGCTTTGATTTGATTCTGTACCTCGAGCCAAATGCCAATAATGTTAAATTGTAAAAGTGTGACCATATTCCATAGAGACTCAATAATCAATATTCAAAAGATGTCCCTATTGAGCCATTGACCATTGTTCCCATAAACTAAGGAAGGGTTTCAAATTCAAAATTAAAACATGAAAATTAGGTCATAGCTAAATTTTGTTAATAAATTGTAATATTTAGATGAGGATATGATTTGGGAAATAGTCCAAAGTAATGAGATAGATATGCATGGTATTGTATCTAATAAATAAGGTGAATGTGGTTTTGTTTTGTCACTTTTGAATGAGAAACGCGGGAGCATATATTCAATTGTTTATTAAAAAAAATGGTATGTAATGATCGGAATATTAAAGAATCAAATTACTATCCTTTCATTTATATATATTTCCCTACCAAGATATATACATACTAAATAGATTTTTTGTAAAGTATACTAAATAGATTATTTACACTCAACAAAATTAGTAAATTATTAAAACACATGTTTAGTAGATTATTCATGATAAATATAGTTTTAAGAAATTGTTACTTATAGTTTTATAAATATGTAAATGATGGATCAGTCAAAATCATCTCCAATTAATAATAATAAATATAAATAATTACTTTCAAATTTTTTTTCCTTTTTTAAAAAAATCAAATCAAATCAAAATTTAAAGTAATTGATTATATTTCTCTTCCTTTTGAATTTTAAGAATTGAATGCTATATCTTATATCTTAAAAAATCAAAGAATTTTTTTTACATAAACAATATATTGCTAGTAGATAAAAATATAAGATTTTGAAAAAGAAAAAAGTAATCTTATTTTACAATTAATTTTTTATAAATTACCACCAAATGAGTAGATCAACTAATACGAGATAGTTCTAGCTTAAAAAGAGGTCTCAATCGTATTAAGGTCAGTAAAATCATATTCTTAGCAAGACAATCTGCAGGACCATTAACTTTAAAAAAATGCGGCGCAAGCCAAGTGATTATAAACTCTGAACAAAAAGAATTTTAGGTACATAGATAATTTGCCAATTGTAACATTATTGTCACTATGATTATCACTACCGATAATGACATTATTGCACATAGATTATTGTCACCATATAGGACTTTTATATCAGCTCTTGCAAACACCACAGAGGTTCCACTTTATCACAACCAATTTTAGCCAAATAATTCGCAAACGAATTTCTCTCCCTCAAAATATGTTTCACCCGAAACAACACGCAGTCTTCAAGATGTAATCAATCATATTGAGTCCATTTTATAACTTTTACGGTCTATAATCCTTGCGCGCAACTCATCCCACAAACAAAGAAGAGTAACTCTAAAAAATTACATTCTAAAAATTAAACCATTGACAAAAGAATAAAGCATATGTAAGATAGTCTAGATCTCAGTCTCATAAACAACTTTCATATGTAAAATTGTTAAATTAGTATATAAATATAATAACATTATAAGAATTTGAGTATATAAGTATGTCTTCACAGAGATAATTGTGTCTCTAACCTTAATGTCAGTGCATTAAATAGTAGAAGGAGCGAGAATATATTTTGTGCCCCTCTCCACGTAAGAATCCATGGATTAAATTATGATGACCATTCAATTTGTATTGACTTCGCTATGTTTTTAATTTTCACACCTAAATCATATTATACCAACTATATGGATCGATATGTCTTTGTCTATGACTAAGACAATGACTGAAGTGAGCTTCATGCCTCATGTGAAACGAGGGCCTTTCTGAGTTCCCACACAATCAACGCGGCTTAATTGTAGTCCCATCCTCTTTCCCTTTAAGGCTACAATCAATATCAATCATCATTCATCAACTAAGTAAGTGCAATGCAATGCAATCAACTAAGTGCAATGCAATGCAATCATTTTTACTCACTTACTCGGCTGTAAATTAGTGCGGATGCTGGATTTCATATGATATTGACGCCATCTTTGTATGTCATTTTTGTCTAGTTTACAAGTTAATCGGTAGTCATTTTAAGTTTTTTTATTCTAATGTTAATTATTTATTTGCCCAACATATACTTTAAGTTGCAGGTCGTAAATATTTTATCTTCTACAGTGTCTTAAGGATAACACCAAGAAACCCATGTAAATAAAATTAACTTGTAGATAGTAAAGTAGAATAATCTATATGAGTTGAATTTAGATGAAATGTTGGTGAAAAATTTTCTTCATACAAAATTGTCTAAATTATTCAAAGTAAATATTGGGTAAAATTGTGTTGGACGAAAGATTTACTAAAGAGTTTGTCTCCCAAAATATATGACTTAAGAAAACATGGAGTTCAACAAGGTTCTGAATCTGAGTAACCAACGATGCACAAGATTGAGACCTTCACACTTGGAGTTCAAAAACTTAAACGTAAGTGCTACAAGCTGAATCCAAGTCAATGACAACATTTTGGAACCCCCTTTGTATTAGTAAACGTAGACCTGTCAAAACTCCTAACAACACCGCATAACACAATGCAAGCTCCTTAGAGAAAGTAAAAACACAAGCTCCAAAATGGTCCTTCACCACTCCTCGACAGGTAACTCGATTTCTAGAAGAAGCATAAGCACCATCAGTAAGCACTGAGAAGTTACTTATAGTCACATCCTAAGATAAGATAATTCTTTTGTTGATTAATGAGAGCGTCGTCATCTAGTATGTTGTACATATTTCACACCCTCCTAATCATGTGAAGCCTTCACTGGTCATTGATTACACGAGTGAGCTCGACGCAGATGCCAAAACATCAATCTAGAAGAGAGTGAGTGAGCTCCATTTAGTAGCTTCCTCAAGCCAAACAAAAATACCAACAGAAAAGGAAATGTATAAAAATTCACTCATCAAATCTCCCCAAAAAAAAGTAGTTAATCTTTTTTCTTTTTTGGTCTTATATTCTTAGAGAGGAAAGTTATTTTTGTTTGAAGACCAACCCAATAAATCAGGAACCAAAGAAACAATATCCAGTTTGATGATTGGGTGACACCAAACCCAATCCACATTCCATCCTCTCTATTTACCCCTTCTTGTATTATTCCTTCCTTCCATTTCCTCTCCCCCTGAAGAAAACAGGGGGGTTTTCAGGTTCAACGATGTCGTTTCGGAGCATGATTCTCGACAGGAAGGGATTCGAGGTGAAGTTCAGCTATGGCACAAGATCCAAGTCAGAGTCAAAGAGTGACACCACCATAAAGGAGAGTTCTTTGATGGTGGTTGATGATGGGTTGAAGCAGAGTTGTTGGGCTAACATGCCACCAGAGCTTCTGAGAGATGTGCTCATGAGGATTGAAGCCTCTGAGCATAATTGGCCTGCCCGGAAGCATGTGGTGGCCTGTGCCGGCGTTTGCCGGAGCTGGAGAGACATCATGGAGGAAATTGTCAAACCGCCACAAATCTCAACCAAGTTGACATTTCCTATTTCCTTGAAGCAGGTAGGTCTAAGTCTAAGTCTAACCCCACTTTTTTAATTTTCCATAATTCATGTCATTTTAGGTTCTTATTTCAATTTATGTGATAAAGATTTGTTTTTTTTGTGGTTTTGGGTAAGTGTTACTAGTATTAGTCAAATTCAATTCAAGTTGTCAGGTCAGCTTACAACTTGCTATTGCTAGTAAATGTTTGGAAATTTCTTCTATAGTTGATTATGAAGTCAAAATTAATTCTGTTATGACTTATGGGTAGTTTTGTCAGGATTCACTCTGAGAAAAATTTAGTTGATCCAAACATTATGCCTTTTCAGTTGAGTTAAGCTCAAAGAGCTTTGTGGTTGACTTTTACTTTGACATCATTTTGAGCTGAAGTAGTTGGGTTTTCTTCACAGTAATAGCTTATATTATGTAGTGGTACTGGTATGTGTGATCTTGATGACTATGCTATACATCACTTTGGGAAGGTTTATGAGTTATGTTGTGTATACAAGTTATTTACTGTTGGATGCTGCTGTTTTTACATGGAAGAAACTACAATCAATAAAACCTGTCAAGTCTCCATCATGTTGAGTGGTGGAGTGTTGTTACTTTACCTGTGTATGTGAAAGGGTTAGGGTGGATTATCAACTCTTTCCTCGCCCCAAAATAGTGAGTTTTAATGAGGGAAATAAAGATGGTTGGGATGGGATCACTAAAATAAATTAAATGGTCCGATTGTAAGTTATAAATTTGTAAATTGTGGAGACTGTCTTCTTCAATTAGCTTCCTGGTGATTCATGGCACTGGTGTCTTGTGGAGTGAGATAGTATTTGTACACCCTCATTGTCCTCCTTTTTATTAAAAAGTTAGTATTCTACTTGTTGTAGTTGTGAAAGTTGGTTGAAATTGCTTTGCCTGTGCTTCAATTGAAAATATTCATCGTGATCAACTATTTCTGAAATTTTTGGTTCCTAGTATTGCAAAGTTCTTAGTTTTTTACCATGAAGGTCGTTATCCTTTTGAACTGTTCCCCCTTTCATTGCCAAGCCTTAATTGACTTCTTATTTTCATCATGCAGCCTGGTCCAAGGGATTCTCTTCTTCAGTGCTATATTAAAAGAAATCGCAGCAACCAAACATATTATCTGTTTCTTGGTTTAAACCAAGGTGAGTGTTACCAGACATTGAAATTTGATATGTGCTGTGTAATGCTTTCTAAACGTTGTGACACATAGGTTGAATTTTAGTCATCCTTTTTTCCTTGTAGCTTATACTAGTATGATATTCATAGAACAGGTCCTTTTTCTTTTTGTCTATGTCCTTTGATGCATTTTGTGATGTTGAGTGTTGACTTATATAAATTTGCAGCTTCAACTGACGATGGCAAGTTCCTTCTAGCTGCACGCAAGTGTCGGCATGCAACCCACACTGACTATATAATCTCTCTAAACCATGATGATGTGTCGAGAGGGAGTAGCACCTATATTGGGAAGTTGAGGTATTTCAGCTGATATATGACTTGACCTGTTTAACATTATCTTCTAGGTCTGAAATAACTTCTTTTTTCTTTGATAATAGATCAAACTTTCTGGGCACCAAATTCACTGTGTATGATGCACACCCTCCAATTTGTGGAGCCAAAGTTACAAAGTCTCGTTCCACCAGGCTTGTTAGTCTCAAGCAAGTATCTCCAAGAGTTCCTGCAGGCAACTTTCCCATTGTGCATGTCTCATATGATCTGAATGTTTTGGGCTCTAGGTAGCATTGTTACTAAAATTTCTCTCACTTTTTCTATGTTGTTTATCCCCACTTTCCTTTGAAATTATGTGGAATTCTTATCAACAGTTACTAACAGTTAGTTGCCAAAATGTTAACAGGGGCCCTAGAATAATGCAATGTGTTATGGATGCCATCCCTGCCTCAGCTGTTGAACCCGGAGGCTCGGCCCCAACACAGACTCAATTTCTTCATAGCAGAATTGACGCTTCTCCATCTATCCCGTTCTTCAGATCAAAATCAACCCGCATGGAGAACCTCCCATCTGTACCTTTAACTTGTCAAAATGAGGGGATGCTAGTATTAAAAAACAAATCCCCTAGGTGGCATGAACAACTCCAATGCTGGTGTCTGAACTTCAATGGGCGGGTGACAGTTGCTTCAGTTAAAAATTTCCAGCTGGTTGCTTCTCCTAGAAATGGAGTTTCTGAGCAGGCTCAGGAAAATGTTGTTCTACAATTCGGAAAAGTTGGAAAGGATGTGTTCACCATGGATTACCAATATCCAATCTCAGCCTTTGAAGCATTTGCAATATGCCTCAGCAGCTTTGACACCAAGATCGCTTGTGAATGATTGCCGGCATTAACAAGCAGGTATTCATAGTGTTAATAGAATAATATCAATAAATCTACCAATAAATGATGATCAGAGTCAATTTTAACCTGTAACTAGTTTCTACTTAACAATATGTCTGGTGTGTGAAATTTTCATTTTGTTTAAAAGTCAATTGGAACTGTTTTATGTGCTCTGAGAGCTCTTTAGCCATTTATCAGCAAGATGTCAATATGCAACTTAATACTTTTGAGTGATTGTTATTGGAGCTACCATATTGTAAAAAGAAAAGTTGTCTGTGGCAGTGATTCAACCATACATCTAGGGCTGTGTAGCATTAAGGCTAATGCAATTGCTGATTCTTTTGGCAGGTGTGTTATCTGGTTGGAATATCTCTCACAGTATCACAGGTTTGATATTGGCAATAGATTTTCTGGTTTTCTCTTTGGTTTACCTGAGCTTCAAAATCCTCCCTCCTTCTCTCCGTTGTATATATTGTTGTTTGTGTGCAATATGTTCTACCATCAAGGAATCTATGTTGTGTTTTTTGCGTGCCTGTTTGTAAACCAACATTTCTTTTTTGACCATGAGTTTGTAGACACCTCAGTTGCGATTGCTATGCAAGCTTTTCAGTTTCGATTTGATGCTTTTGTTTTGGGCAATACACCTGCTTTTCCTGCTACATAGGCTTCCAAAGGAATCCCATAACCTTATGAGTGCAAATTTTTGCTCCCAAGTCCTTGTTGACACTTAGTCCATGCAGAAGGGAGGTGAAATGATTCAGCATTTGTGCGTAACAGAGTGGTAATTCTATAGAAGTTAAGAACCATTACTTGAAGTACTACTGATTTTAGCCGAAATCTTAGATATTGAATTTGAAAGTAGTTTTTATGGTAAGAACTGATTATGAGATGATCAACCAGGAAAGTTTTGTGGTGGTGAATCACTTATTGGTCCGTGCTATAATTCTTCTTTTCTTTAAACGAAAGTTTATGCAGATAAAAAGATCATGCTTAGAACATGGAAAAGCTTAACACAAGCTCTTGGAAGCTAATTCAATTTCTTTTTTTTTCACGAAATTAAATTTTTGAAGGTAAATTTTTGAAAGTTTACTTAGTGTGAATAGAGCAAAGGGGTGATGCAAATAGTAATGCTCGAGAATTAATAAGTTAAGCAAACTAAATTAGTTGGGATGCAATGCAATTATAGGGGAAAGAGGAAGTACTTTATTTTTATTTTTTCATTTATATTTTTGGTCAACAATGGGTTATCTCTTGAATAAAAAAAACCCAAACTGGTCCAAACACAGAAAATGGGCTTACCTTTGTGACAAAAGAAAAAGAAACTCCCCCCCCCCCCCCCCCCCCCCCCTTCCGTTTTCTAATCATACCATCCATTTTTAAATGATTTTTTAAAATTAATGAATCTATAAAATGTTAGGGGCAAAATGAAAGGTTTACTCGATAGGTAATAGATAGGTCTTGTTCCAAGTCATGTCTGTTAAGAAAGAAAATCCTACAATTAATTTGTAACCAAAATATTTTGTTCCAAATGTTGTCAATGAGCGATGTGACTGACAATTGACTAGGAAAGGCAAGGCGCATGCCGGTTAGCATGTTAAACAGCACTTATTTATCACCAAACAAAGTACAAGATATGCAAAAAAAAATTGTTACACAAGAAATGCAAATTTGACAAAACTAGCAGTATTATTTGACAGGAATCGTAGAGTTAAAATGGTTAGTTTTCCTTATTTTGTGTTTCTTATATAACTTCTACTAGCATTTTTCTACGTTTAATCAATGGAAGCTAACTAGTAATTACTGAAAGATAAGTGTTAACCTTGAACATATCTTTCGCATCACAGATAGAACATCCTGACTTGAACAGTTAAACTGAACTAAACTATGACCCCAAAAAAACTGAACTGATGTAAATTAGTTTAAATGGACCTATACTACTTTACAACAATCTGCTCTAGGCTAAAACTCTCCAACGCAAACATTTTCATATTGTGGTGTGCGGTTAACATGTTGTGTTCCTAAGTGGAGACTAAGTGGAGACCGATGGAATTAAGAGTGTGGACTACTAGGGGTGTACAAGGGACGGGTTGGGACGGGTTTTGGTTAACCCTAACCCGGCCCTAAATGTTGATCGGGTCAATTTATAGACCTTAATTCGTCCCTAGACCCGAAGCAACCCGACATTATGCGGGTCCAATTTAGGACGGGTCTATGTAGGACGGGACCGGGTTGGCCCGAGGGACAATAAGTTTAAGACTATTTGATACTAATTGTAAAATTTAAAGATAATAACATACTAAAAGTGTTATCAGTTGGAACTATCTTTAAGAAAAAATAACTTGAAAGGATCAAATTCTTTCATAATCTATTGCACTTGAGATGTTTACATTTTGTTTGATCATTTCTTCACTTGTCTCACATATGCATAATACACACACATGATTTTCTCTTGTTAGAGCATGAAAGTGTCCATTATTTGACCAACGTTTATTTAATTCATAGGGTAGATGTTAAACATTTTAATCTCATCTACTTGGTAAGATAAATTTGAGCACCATGTATCACATTTTAATCATTATAACAAATTAAAATTTTATAAAATATATATGTGGGACGGGTCGGGTGACCCGAGTGTCAACCCGAACCCGACCCTACCCGAAGTCGGGTAACTCGAAGATCAACCCGAACCCGGTCTCTTTTAATGATCGGGCCGGGTTGAACCCGGCCCTAAAGGCTTGGGCCGGGACGAGTTGGCGGGTCGGGTCGGGTCTTGTACACCCCTATGGACTACGACTGACTTAATTGTTGTGTGGTCCTTTATGATGACCGGTCAATCTGCTGGTGAGGATCATGGCCAACTTACATCACGAGGCTGAAGCATGCTCATTCTTGTATTAAGTACTTCAACCTAATTTAATCTCTTAAGCGATGTAAATATGTGTCAATGCGAAGAAGAGAATATGTAATGGTAATTGATTAGACAGAGCCGACTAATCACTCTTTTGATGAGTATAGGGAACAGTGGTGGGTGCGATGGTCCTCCATGCTTTAGGGTTGCGTCTCCGTCATGTGGATGCTCCGGTGGTGCCAACGTGCAAAAGCACTCTCTCAAGTTAGAATGTGGGTGAGACGCCGTGAAGATGATGTTAAGTGTGTGTATCTAGTATGCTTGTTTTCTCCTTTTATAGTGTTGAGCTCGTGGAATACAAGGTCTGCATTGACAAGAAATCTAGGATCTGCTGGATTGTCTGGCGTGGGGATCTTGGCATTGCTAATCAAACGGTGAGTAGGGGCTTTGTGTGTGACGTCTTCTTTGAGCGTCATGTATTTTCCTTGGGCGGAGAGCCCCAAGACCTTGGGAGAAAGGAGTGTCTCAGTGTTGAAAGTGTGAAGTTATGACGATAGGTGTTGGTGGTGAGATGAGTGGTGAGGTGGACAAGTGTAGGCTCACATGGTCGGTAATGGGGAGGACAACAATGGGTTCACATGGACGGTGGTTCACAAGTGTTTGGCGCATGAAGGGATTGTAGTTACTTGGCATCTTCATAGTCGATAGAGTAGCATGCTCGAAGGATGGTTGATGGATAACCATGTACCTGAATTAGTATGTTTGGCCGACCAAGGTCAACAGACAACATGTGGTCGGTATGGCTGAATCATGTACCTGAATAAGTATGTAGGGTCTGCCATTGTTGGCAAGTGACATGTGGTCGATGTAGTCGGTTGATCGGTATGATCCGTGATAAAGACATAATATTGACTGGTGAAACAAAAATTCCTCAACTCTAATATTCACTATGGGTGATGACCGAGAGGTATGTTTAAAGTCGGTTTCTCATAGTTGACCTCCGGAGCAGCAATGTTATGACTTAGGAGAAAGTAGTGAGCACAACTAGTGATTGAGGATTAAAGGGCTACTATTAACCATGGGGTAGACTAATTAAAAAATAATTTGGCTGCACTTAACTAATTAGAATTCCGATTCACTATGTCGAATCTAGAAAGTTAATGCCAAAGGGGCTGCCACCTACTGCACAACAAAACTATTGATAACTTTGAGCAGTAACATAATTTGTACAACAGTAATGATATATACACACCTCATTTTTTAAACACTCTATTTCCACTTCTTTTTATTTCTATCTCTCTCCTCTAATCATCTATCACATCTCATACTTTCTCTCTCTTACTTTTTCTTTTCTTCCTATCTCTCTCTTCCTTCCACCTTTTTCCACCTCTCAAAGAGGTGTGTACATAACATTATTCTTTGTACAAACTTTTCTAATCATAAAACATCCATTTGCACTGTAGTTTTGTAATGATGAGTATGTGAAAGAACAGTAAACTCAGACTGAAATGATATGGAGCTGCAGGGGAATGAGACTATGAGAGTGAATTTAATCATCAAGATTCAAGGACCATATTAATAAGAGAATATAAACCATGATGATATGTCATCAACATTAAACGTGCGGTCATCATGAACCAATGAAACAAGCTCTCTTTCTTTACTGTCAGACATATGATATCTCACTACCCTTTTCCATCCTTTCTCCACTTTTTTTCTTTATTGATGAGATAAGTTGGTGGGGTGGGGATGTCCCTGCAATGTAATGTTACTGTCTCCCCCACTTGTCCCTCCCGAGACTATCCTTCATTTTTTTTTTCCTGAAACTCTTTTTTCCCTTACCTTGTCATTTTCAGTTTCTTTTGTGCTATTTTGTTCAATAAACTTTTCGGTTATTAACTTATTATAGATAACATCTCTTTTTATAATATCACATCATATATATTTCATTAATTAATTTTTCTTAACTTTTTCCTCTCTCCCTTATACTTTCAAGTGTGATTGGTGTTTTTGTTTGTGTCGAGGGTAATTGTCCCACATTAAACTGTGTGTGACTATCATTATTCTCTTTTATATGTCACATAGTCATGTCTTGAAATATTATATCTAACTTTTTCTGCATAAATATTTAAAGATTCTCAAGATAACTCAAGAGTTTAACCAGAAGAATTCTCAATAGATTAAAATGAAAAGTCCTTTTAAATTTCTCTTATACTAAACAATCTACAAAATCTACTTTATTTCTCACATCTTTTTTTCTATTTATCTTCTCTCTTTTTTAACTCTTCTATAAACCAAGCATAGTGTTAGGTTGTGTTTATGAGTAGTTCCGTTTTGGAGGATAGGGAGAAGAAATGGGAAGGCTTATGAAAAGCTCTCCCATTATTTGAGAATTTTTAAGGGGTAAGATTTTGAATTTTATCATCCAAGTTAGGGATTTTTGTGGAATTTTAAACTTTCAAACAATCGTAAAAAAACTTTCAAACAAAGAGTGAGCAAAAAATTGGGATTTTGGAAGTTCTAAATTTTTGAACTCCTGTTGAGAGGCGGGTCCCTCAAATTTGGGAAACCAAAGGATTTTAGAAGATTTTCTGAAATAACTCAAACTCATAAGTCTCTCATTCCCTCAGCTTCCAAAACTCCCTCACAAACATATCCAAAAGTCTTCCCATATATACAAGTTATGTAAAGTTGGAATCAGGATGAATTGGGTAGTTAAAGCTAAATAGGAACTTAACGGTCCAATTAGTTCTTTTACTTGTTTAAGGAAATTTCAATAGAACTTTTGAACAAGGCTACCCCTACCTATGGTTCTGTGAGGACTTGGGTTATTACTTATTCACTCTCACCTGCATATCAGGTAGGTGGTGAATGCAGTAAAAAGCTGTGGACACCGAATCTTTCACGTGGCGTACCAGTCGAGGCTCTCATACTCACTCTACCCGATAAAAAAGCAGGTGTCACCACATCTGAGGCTATTTCCTACAGCAGTCTGCAGTTACTGTTTTATTGGCCTCTTCTATTTTTAGAGGCTAATTGCCCCAATTTTAAGGGCATTTTACTTTCTCTTTTAAGTAGCTCAAACCCTTAAAGCTACTACTGAGTCTGAGAGAGAGCACCGTTTGCAGAGAGGATAAGACACTCCATTTTCACCTGCACTCTAATCTACAACTCTACTAATATTACATTCACCAGTTTTGGTTCCCTACAGGATTTTCGATTTTGTATTTTTGTTTATTCCACAGCTCTGAATCGAAAGAGAAAGCAAGGCAAAATTACATGAGATGCATCAACATTGCAATCAACAAACCAAGTGGTTGAAATAAAATGTGAATATGAAATTTATTCCTCCCGAAAGTTTAAAAATGACAATAAGTCCACCAATAACTTACTACAAGACTAAGGCAACATGCATAAATAAGTTATGCAGAAGTCCTTAAAATATGATAGTAGTCTGAAAAATAATACAACAACTCTATCTCATACAAGATACAACAATAACAAAGTTCCAGTTTTATTGATCAGAATTGGTTATCTAGTAGCTCAGCCAAAGTGTAAAATTAATGGCAATCGAGCTCAAGCCTTTCTGTATACCCCTCCCTCCTCCTGTACCTAGCTCAAACACCAACCGCAACAGCTACAACATAGGCCAGTTCAATAGTTTTAATTCACTATTGTGTAGAACATTGAGCATGTACCTGCAGTCGACGAGTCCCACACCGAATGCTCATTATTGAGTAGCACAATCATTTAAGGTATGCAGAATCATCTTCCATAGTCCACACGTAGCCAGGCATGTCCACTCTTGGCCCAGAAATGGTTCTGTATATATATAGCTTCTCAACAGGACTACTCTCTGGCCTTGTATCTGGAGGTCCTCTTTCATCAATGACTTCAACATTAAGTCTCGGCATTTTTTGTCCCAGCAGCTTACATGCACCATAACTCACTAGGCACGAGGACATCCAAAGGGATCGCATTGTCTCCAGCTTTGCAGCGTTGGCCAATAGGGCCTTATCACCAAATGGGCAGTCCCTGATCTCCAGCTTCCTGAGGTTGTCACACCCAGACAGCACATGATGGAGTCCCAAATCACTGTCTCCAGCAAAAGCTACAGAAAGCATCTCAAGCTTCTTCGCATAAGTACCAATATACTCGAAGACACGGTCAGTAAGAAGCCCAGAGAGGGAAAGGCGCTGTAGATTCTTGCAATGCTGAACAATAGCTCCAAAACCAGCATCCAAAGGTTGGTGGGTAAGATAATCAGGGGTTCGAGGCTCAATAATACATAGTCGAAAACGAGTCATATTAGGCCTGTTCTGAGCAATTGTATTTAGGGCAGCATTGGACATTTGACGACAAAAATATAGAACTGACTGTAGCTTGGGGCAGCCTTCAGACACAGAAATAAGACCTTCCTCGGTCAATGCTACATTTGGCTCTAACCCAAATGGATCCGAAGGAAACACCCTCAACTCCCTCAGATCCTTACATGATGCAGCAAGCACATCAAGGCCAGCATCTTCTATGTAATCCAACACCTATATAGCAATCACCTTCATCAGCATAGAAATTAACAGTACAATTTTGGGACAATGAACCAAGATACACCATACAAACATAACAATGAAACATGCAATAAAGAAAAAACATCATATGAATCAGACATACCCATAAACGCTGCAAACTCCCACATTGACTAACAAGTTTGATAAGATCAGGGCTTTGGATGGTAGCATAACTCAAGTTCAGTGATGTCAGCCCAGAGCAGACAGGATAAACAGCTGGAAGGTAGGATGGGAGCACATCCCAAAAGCCAGACAAGCCCTTCAATTGCTTACATCCAGAAAACGCTTCTGTCAGGTTCGCGAGGACCTCCGGCCGCATCTCAGCTGTGTAAGCTCCAGTCCCCAACTCAACCAGCTGAGGAGCCCCGCGAAGCAGATTGGTAAGCCTATCCAAGGGCACAGCACGATTAAGGCGGAGCGTTTGCAGGTTGGGGCACCTACTAACCAAGCGCTCTAGCGCCGGCAAATTCACCTCATTGCTTAAGCAAGAGATGTTCAGCGATTCCAACGAATTGTAGGAATCTGGAAAATGGCTTAGCCAGTGCCCACAAATGTCCTCCACTTCACTCTCCCGCAAATCCAGCTCCCTCAAATTCCTACAATTCCCACAAACATACAGCAGATTCATTTATCAATAACAAGCTAAAAAGGCACCAAATCCAGTTCAGAACCCATAAAAATCATACAAATTTTCTTCACCATTCCCATTCACAATAACCCATCATGTACATATTAAACATTTTATACACACCCTATAGTACAATAAGATTAACATTCTACAAAAAGGGGAATCAGTAGTTCTATTCTATCAGATTCACCATAACTCCCCACTACAAAAAGCTCGTCAAAAACCCAATTAAATGGTTAAATTACTCAGTTTAGGAATCCATAATTATACGCATTATTCAAGAAAAAAGCAATTTAATCAAATATAATTCGGACTATAATTTGACTAATCTTACTCCCCAATCAGAAGAAAACACCTATAATCTGCATCATGTGTGCGCAATAACATGAAGAAACTGTGGATGCGAAGAGAGGGGAAATGTCAAACCTGCAATTGGCAGCAATGGCAGCGAGTCCATGAGTAGTGAAACCCTCACAAGAGATCAGGACCAACACCCTGAAGTTTTTGAACGACTTGGCAATAAGGTCCAAGCAATCATCGGTAACAACCATCCTCTTGAGCCTGATCTCAAGCAGCGAGGGACAAGCAGCAGCCATGGCCTTGATCCATGGCGAGACGTAACCGCCCCAACCGTCAGGAACCAGATTGAAGTCAGCGAAGTGTGGCTTCCCTTTGAGCGTGACGGATCTCACCCTCGGGAACCGCTTCACCACCATCTCCGGGCTGACGGCGTAGCAGTTTCCGACGAAGACGTTTCTCCGGCAACATCGCTCGATCTCGTACCATGACCTGCACACCAGCGAGATCGAGCTCCTGTCCTTGTCGTTATCGATGAACGAGAACACGTGCTCGAGTACCTCCTCCGGTAAGGAGAACGCTACTCTCTGCATAGCGAACGAAGGGTCACTCGCTGTTAGATCTGAGACGCCATTGTTGTAGCTTCAAGAGAGAGAGAGAGAGAGAGAGAGAGAGGATAAGGAGAGAGAGAGAGAGTTTGTGATGTACCTGGTGGTGAGGTTAGAAAGTAACTAGGGTTAAATAGGTGGTGTGGTGATTGAGAAGAGAGTGTGATCGGAGATTGTGGTGGAGACACGTGGAGGGGAGGGAATTGGGGCCGTTGGATGGGCGGTGTGAGATGGTGATCTTATCTTTTGGTGGGGGAGAAATGGACGAGAAAGGAAAGGTGGATTTTCTCACGAGTTATAACTAAAAAAGCGTGGACGGATCATGGATATATGGTGTTTTCATGAGGTGTGATCATGTCTACCATTATGGGTGTGTGGAAGGGAATATCATAATTTTGCTATTCTACTGCTAGATCTCAAGAGACGGATTCTTTCGATGTGTGTCTGATTGTTCTACGGTCGTAGACCTCCTCTGTTACGGTAGTTTTGGCGCAATTCTGATTTATAGTGCAGAGATACTTTCAATCCTTCAACTTCTTCTTCACCGGGATCGGGAGGTTTCATTGCTTTGTGCATTTATAAGTTGTAACACAATGGCGGATAAGTTGTATAAGTCGGCTTATAAATAACGTAGGCAGTTTCTGTTCTGGGAGACCGTTCCTCTTGTTGTATTAACTATTCTCGCTTCTGATAGGAGAATTAGTTATGGGCTTGTTCTTTTGTTTTGTTTTTGTTTTTGACTTGTATTTATTTCCTTTGCACACACACAACAAAATTTATCTTTATGATCTCTTATAACTCAAACGTAGATTATGTGTCCTCTACCGTACCATCATTGTATATTTTTGCTCTTGAATAATTTGTATTTTCCCTTAAATTAGTGTCGTTGGGACCTTCGTGCCTATGGTTGACTCTACGGCTAGATCTCAAGAGACGAATTCGTTCCACGTGCGTCTGATTGTTCTAGAGTCGTAGGCCTCCTCCTCTGCAACGGTGGTTTTCGGTGTCATTCTGATTTATAATGTTGAGATACTTTTGATCCTTCAACTTCTTGTTCACCTGGATCGGAGGTTTCATCGTTTTGTGCATCTATAAGTTATAACACAGTGGCAGATAAGTTGTATAAGTCGTCTTATAGATAACGCAGACAGTTTTTGTTATGAGAAGCCATTCTTCTTGTTGTATTAACTATTCTCGCTTCTGATAGGAGAATTAGTTATGGGCTTGTTCTTTTATTTTTGTTATTGTCTTGTATTTATTTCCTTTACACACACACAAAAAGTTATCTTATCTCTTATAGCTCGTAGGTAGATTATGTGTCATCTTTGTACCATCATATTAGTTTTGCCCTTATATAATTTGTGTTTTTCCTTAAATTCGTTTGGACTTTCATACTTATGGTTGACTCTAAATTGGAGCTCGAGGTATATTTAGAATATTGAGCTCGACGTCATTAAGACCAATATGTCGATGGTCGATGCCATATTGGAGCTGAGGCATAATGGTTTGTAAAACCATATAATTTATCTAGCTTTTGGGCATTTGAGAAAAGTTTTTAGGACAAACAAAGCAAATAGTAGTTTGGTAATTGGATCATGTGACCTGCTATTTTCTTGCCACGCTCTACACTAGTGACTAAATGACGGAATCAGTGATATTTGTAATCATGGAAGGTTTTATATCAATGAATGATATAATAGTTGCTACGATACCGTATTGCTTGCCTTTTGTTAGACGGAGTACTACTTAGACATTGCAACTAGAATAATGTGATTTATTAAAATGTTGCCACAATTTAAGAAATTAATCATTAACTCGAGAGTCATTTTTAAACATTTTTTAAAAATTAAAGTTATACAATTGATTGTCCCAAGTGGGAAAATGTTGGAATTATCTAATGTTGTTGTGGGTCGCAATCAGTTGTTATTTTTATTTTGTAAAAAATATATTAATTAGGATTTCGAAAGGTGAATAAATAGGCTCACTTATTATTTAAGTGAGCCACTTCTATTTGAGCGTGAGTATCTGAAAGTGATTGGTGCGAGAGCATTGACTCTTGGGCTAATGATAAGTAGGGACTAGAGTTATAGTAGGTATGCCTAGGTCCCCTTTCTAGTTACTGAATTCGAAACTCGTGACAACTCCACATCTTGCCCCGTTGAAAGTCGTGGAAAGGAGTGTGAAATATATAGAAAACCTTGATCACTCAACATTGCATAAATTTTGAATCAAGAAGATAAGAATGACAATCCTTATTCCCTAAAATCACATCTTCGCTAAATAAGTGTTTTTATAGTTTCATATAAATATTCAATAAACTTTTTTGCATACATAAATTATGTTGGAATTTAGATTTTTTTATCAATTTCTCTTCTCTACGTTTGTAGTTCTAAAATGGTGCAATAAAGAAACTTCTTTATATATAATATCTGTTATTATTATTTTTTCTAAATCACTACACTAAATAATGATATATGAATCATATTTGTAGGGATGGACATGTCGCATGATTGAACTAAGGGTAGTTATAGGTGTAAAGCCAAAGTTCAAACTCTACCATAAAATAATATAATTTATACTGATTTACTAATAAATACCTATAAAAAAAATCATATTCGTATCATATTTTCTGATTTTATTTAAGTTACAGATTTGAGCTATAAAGCTACCATAGTACCATGCCTCAATACATAATTATGTGAATGGATGAATGATGTGACATGGCCGTCGAATCATGGGACTGTTTTCATTCTAATTTCTGACAGAGAGATATCCGTTTTCCACAGTAGTAGTAGTACTT
This sequence comes from Lotus japonicus, assembly GCF_012489685.1. Classification (NCBI taxonomy): domain Eukaryota; kingdom Viridiplantae; phylum Streptophyta; class Magnoliopsida; order Fabales; family Fabaceae; genus Lotus; species Lotus japonicus. The sequence continues at coordinate 57,130,963 of NC_080045.1, forward strand.
GTAGTATGATGTAGTATGAATCTATATCTCATATTCTCATTTACTACTCACTCACCCAATCAACTTAAAAATAATGATGCTACCGCCATCTATTCTACCATAATGATCGATTCCATTCCATTATTTACCTTACGGTACGGGTATGAATGAGCCACCTATCATTCAATGGTTGATCTTCAAATCTCAAAATTAACCTCTTATTATGTTCGCATAATTATTGGTTTCCTTAACTACCCAAATAAATGCCCAAAAGTCCACCTAATTAGGACAAAAAGGGAATTCATGTCTTTTTTTTATTATTGAAAACATCAAACAACTATCAATTGTCTTTTTTTTTTTTAAATAAAAAAACTACTAGTTCATCTGTACTTAGTTTTCTACCAATAATTTTTACTTAGTTTTTGATCATAAGGTCAATTATTTCAAAGAACTCAAACTCATCAACTCGTTAAGTGAAGTATGACATGTTAAGCGATCTAACTCATCAACTCGCCCTATAAAACCCACCAATCGAGCGAGTTAATAAATTTTGGAAGGCCAACTCGCAGCAACGATTATTTTTTACATTTTTTTTTTAGTTTTTGGTGGGCTAGCCCACCCTTAAGCAAGAGTGGGTAGGGTCTCCCAGCCCACTTTTATGTAGAAAGTGTGTTGAGTCGCTCGCTGAGGTTTAGCCTCACATGTTGTAAGTGTCGTTCGACAACTTTTTAGTTATTGAATGAACTTTGAACCTTTGATAAAAAAAAATAGAATATTGATATGCTTTGAAACATTTTTCATCTTCCCTTATCGCATATTCCAGTGATTAAATTGGTTTCATGGGAGTCATCATCATTGATCACATTGATATGATTATGTACTCTTTGCCCTCTTTGTGGCCTTTTATGACAACACCGCGCGCAAAGGATATACTAATTGATGGAAATCAATCCTGCAACATCTCACAAGAGTAAGGGAGACCTATAAAAAAAATTCAAGGTCTGAAATTGAACTGTGAAGTAAATAATAAGGATAAACTAACCGAGAACGCCATGGGAAAAAGAATCATCATGTTATCAGAGCTAGGAAACCTACGCGACAAGCTTACAAAGGGGATTTTAATTTTAATTTAATTAATAGTAATGATATTTGTGCATACAAACAATACGGACAACAAACACTATTTTTCTCTATATTTCTCTTTTATAACATTCATTATATATCACACACATTATAACTCTTCACTTCACATCTTCAATATTTGTTCAATATCTATACTATGTGATAATGTACATGAATGGTGAGATTTCGTTATACCATTCTCACTGTCCTTTATTTTTTCCTATTCTCCCTCTAATTGTATTGGGTTAAAGTACCCCTTGTACTTCCATTCAATATATTTTTATGACTTATAAAAAAACGGATCATATTCTTATACTTATACCTAAGTATAACAATAAAAGTTGTTTTCAATGTTTTATCTGTAAAACTTCTAAAACGGGAAATAAAGTGAAAGTAATGTGATAATTTCGTAACTAAATATGAAATCATAAAGAATCTGTCTAAGTTACCCATGGAGTTGGCTTCCTATGAGCCCCTTAGATACACCCATGTCTACTAGCTAGAATGATGTTAAAACACCCCATAGATAACTTAGACTACCCAACAAAAAAATAAAATAGGCCTAAATCTCACATGGCTTTAATGAAGCGTGATAGTTTTTGAATTTATAAAATAGGACAAAAGGACAAAATAAGATGTAATTATAGAGTTTGAATGTAACTTGATCTGTCCCTTCACACATTGTTTTTTAGAGAACGTAACCATATGTAATTTATCAAACTTATTATTACTTTAATTAAAAATGAAAAAAAGGATAAACATATATATCATCGAGATAATTGAATAAGAATAATGACAATAAAAAAACAATAAAAAGAACTTCTTCATAACACTTCATTTACTATGTAGTATCCATTTATATAAGATTCCATACTAAATTTTGCAAATATTTATTATCCTCTTTCATACGTATTCTTGTACTTATTTAACTTTCGTAATACAAAGTTTTAATTACCACTAATAATAAATTCTCTTTTTTAATACATTAACCAAGAGTGTGTGTATATATATATATATATATATATATATATATATATATATGAAATATTGTACTACAATAAGGAATAACGAGTTGTACTACTATAAAGGTGAGTTGGTCCAATAATTTGAAAAAAACAATATAGAGCGAGCTGAGTTGTATTGCACGTATAATACATTTTTTATTGGCAAGATATCGTGATTAAGATTTAAAGTTACATTAATCAATTGAGATAATTAATGTTAATGGGTTTAATATTAAGCCCACGCACGGTTCTCCGGGAATCTCTCTAACCCTCGAGCGGAACTGACTTGGACTTTATTGTATAAGCATTGTTTAAGGTACCTCCCATTACATTAATTTCAGAAATGTTTCTTAAAGAAAAAAAATGAAATTAATGTATGTTTTTACAAGACTTCGATTTGATGAAAGACACTAAACTATTGTATTGGTTTGCTCGTGCTCTTGTGATTGTTACAATATAATGCTCTTGGACTTTATTGTATAAGCATTGTTTAAGGAGTATTGCTTTCATAATGTTTTAAAGGACTTAGGTTTCTTATTTTGTGGTAATCCCCTTCTGTACACGTGAAGTGGTGCAACCAAGGTCGAGGATGGGAAGTATTGAAGGAAGAATATGAAAAGTATGAAAGAAATAATAAATGCAAGGGAAATAGAACAAGCAACGAAGGATTATCTCTGGCGGTTCATCAGAATGCATGGCGACACACATGCTCATCACATATGATCGTGTTAAATTTTAATATTTAAAAATATTTATTTATGAGATATAACTTGTAGAAAAAGAAACCCAAAAATGCTTCCAAATTCCAATAGTACTTAATAAATATTGAGAATTTACCAATAAATGTGTAGATTAACTGACACAAAATTGTTATAACAAATTCCAATTAAAATAGATGATTTGTTAAAAAAAAAATTCATAGCTTTGTTAGTACGTATTACCATGGAATAGACATTACAGAAAATTGCTGTAACCAGCTCAATAATCCTGTTAACATCATATATACTACTATAACTCTACCGACAAATTCTATTTAACTCTGAATCATCATTCATGATTCACAAGTCATTCACTGGCCTTAACTACTTGACGTGGACGTATAGAAGTTTCCTCCTCCGACTTCAAATTCAAATGCAGCAGCTTCATCGGTTTTTTTTAAACTAAGATAAATCAATAGATGTGAAGTCTCTTGTTCAATAATGTACTAAACAATACTGCATAGGCTAATGAGTTTTTTAATTTATAAGAATTGAAAATCAAATTTTCACCGAATTATTTAAAGACTTCAATCTAAAAAAACAAAAAAAGATTGAAATGTTGGACCACTACATCAATTAATTTCATTTTATTGGTTTTTTTATTGTTAAAGCGTTGCCAATTATTTTTACATTTTATATTATGCAACGCTTATATTTATTTGAAGCGTTATCAAATTTTTTTAAAGCATTCATCTTAATTACAATTAATGTTTCAAGTTCATGATAAGTTAAAATAACTGTTGAGAAAAGAATAGACACACATATTAAAATATATAATATAGTATTGTTAATTTTAATTTATAATAGGATTAGAAATTAGTGTTCTCTTTTATGAGATTTGGAATTGTAATTCAACTTGTCTTTCGGGCTAATTTAAATCCGACTCGTTCTTTTGTGGCTCAATCTTTCTTAAATTTGCAATTCATCCATGTTCAGATTTAAAAATGTCCGATCGATCAATATTTAAGATCAAATGAAAATCATGCATAACTCATCCAATATATACTCGTAACATCCCCATAAAATTTGTAAGTTTGCACACTATCTTTTTTTTTTTGAAAAAAAAAATTGTCCCTTTCTTTACATTTGGTTGATTGTCGTTAGCTATTTGGTAACAAGTTTAGCAAATAAAGCAATGTGAGAATTTTACATGAAAGAAAAAAAAAATGGGGCAGAGACAATTTCAAGACAGAGACTTCTGTTAACTACCCTATTAATTGAACGATCAAAATTTGAACTTAAAACGAAAGAGAAGTCAGTGATGGAGAATTAGGTGCTCTTTTATCTTGATGGAAAGTTAATTCTTTTAATATCGATCCCATTTCTGTCTAGATGATAATTTTTATTAAAAAAAAAAGAGATTATAAATAATTTTGATTAAGAATTCCAAACTTCTTTCACCATGCATTTTTTTTTTTGAAATATCAAAATTATCAAAGTTACAAAAATTTAAAAAATAAAATTGGATAAATTCTATTTTTTTTTAGTATAAATTCTTAGTATAGGAGTGGTTCTGCAGGAAAATAAAATAAAAAACAAAATTCGAAGTCTCTTTTATTATATGCTTACGTCAAGTGGCTTTTCCATTAGTGGAACGGTCCCTATCTAATCAAGAATGAAGATTGAGGACGTTCTTTCAATTCCTTAATTTTCTCTTCCCTTTGCATTTGCATACGTATAATTAATTCTTCACTTTCATAGCTCGTGCAACCTGAACTGAAAATTAATATTTTTCATCATGAAATATCCAGAACCGAATAATAATGGTTCTCATTAGCATGCCATCCTAACTTTTGTTGACCTTTACACTACAAAAAAAAAAAAAAAAACGTTATTTAGTGGGGGTTATTTAGCGGGGGTTGTTAAAACCCCCGCAGATTACATTAATTTTCATTAGTTAGGGGAGGTTTTAATAACCCCCGCAAAAAATTACGTTATTAACTCTCCCAATTTTCACTCTCTGAACTCTCATCTCACTCTCACTCTCACTCTCACTCTCACTCTGAACTCGTTTCTCATTCTGACTCTCTCGATTGCAACCTGATTCGTTAACCATGGAAGCTCCTGAATCCTTTCCACCGATTTGATCTCTCGATTTCCACCGATTGCAACCTGATTTGATCTCTCAATTTCCACCGATTTCAACCTGATTCACTCTCGATTTCTTCTGATTCGACTCTCAATTTCACTCTCCTGATTCCACTCTCGATTAAACCCTAAAATCTACTCTCGATTCTCTTCATGATTCCTCAATCTCCAGTGTTTCACGAGAAAACGCTCAATCTCTGCTTCACTTGCATTTTCCTGGTAAGAACTCAACTCCACTTCCATATGAGTTTCAATTTTGCTTCTGATTTTGAGTTTTGTTTCTCTTTGGAATCACAAATTAGGCAGAAATTCTCTGGAGCTGGAACCTAGACATTGTTAGGAGCTGGAAGGTAAGTCGATTTCGTTTGCTTAACTTGAATTTCTATGGCTGGATTGGTATGATATGATCGAGTAAAACTGTGGAAGTGAATACAGGTTTTCCACTTTCAATTGACTTCTGGGAGTGTTGACTTGTTTCATACGATTGATAACTTGGATCTATCCCAATTTTTCAATGAAATACTCAAGTTGAATCTGAATGGGGAACCCCTTTTAGCTACTAAAATTCCTATATTAGAAACAAAGCGAATAGTATAAAATCATTTATTCTGTTTGATATCAGCATCTAGCATTGACATCAGCTGCATATTCTGTTATAGAAGAACGTTGCACACTAGTATTTATATTTACTTTTCCAAGTCTTGTGTTGGTGATGTTTGTAGCCAGTATAAATGGGATTATCCCTTATAGCTGCATATCTCTATTTTATATTTCTATAAGCAGTGATGGTATTATGTTTTGCTTGCTCCCCATAAGAGCTTGTTCTTGTTGATGTTTAATGGCTTGTTTTCTCCTTTTAACTGTGTTTTAGGCAGGAATAAGTTTCAAGGCAATCTCTATTGCACTACAAGAACATATTTTCCTTATCATTTCAATATTTTATGAAGCAGAATTTTTTTTATACTGTTATTGGGAACTGATTGGTACTGTCATTTTGAGCTATTAATCATTTTGTTGCTTGATAGGTTTTTGCTTTGTTTATGCAGTCATGCCAAGGTTCAAGCGTTTCCACAACCCACAAAAATCAGCTTACATACACACAAGATATTAATGAGCTTTTAATGGTTAGCCTGCAAAACTTGAGCTTAACTCATTTATATAAACTGACTGTTTGGTGAAATTTAATTTCGCCATTTGAACACTTTCTTCTTAAACCATGTATCGTTTTCAAATCTTCCTTGGGAGAAATAAATACTGCTGAGTAGAATATGTATATGCTTTTAGTGGTGCGTTATGAGTTTATGACTAATTAGCATCTTAGCCTGTGTGCACTACACAGAAAAAATAATATAGACCAGATTCCTATGATCCTTGTTCTGGAGTGCATCTACTTCAATGACATCAGTTTTCTTTCTTCTTCAATCTTCAGTGGTTGTTTGTATCAATTCGTTTTGTTTTTATCCAGATTCACATGTAAATTGCATTTCAAAGGGACAGTGTAACAGTGAAGGTTGAAGTATTGATAGATCATGCGAGAAACTTGAGGATAGCCATAGGTTGTATTTTTTTATCCTAGACATGTTTGGTTGTCTAAAGTGTACGAACTATATAGGTTAGAGAATGAAACATCTATTTGGAGTTCGTTTAAACTAGTGAAGTAGGATGAAGTTCTGAAACATTGGTGAGGGTTGTTACTTCTAGGAAGATAAGAGCAGGCAAGAATGAGAGTTGTTATGATGGGGGGTGGCAATGAGTGAGGGGTGTGGAAATATATTTATACTAGTTAGAATGGGAAAAGAGAATATTAAAAAACAAATGAATGGATTGGTTTTGATATTTGAACGAGTGAAAATAGTAACTGACAAAGTTGAAACTGAAATAAAGAAAGAAGGCCTAGGATGCTGCAGAGAAAACTGTGTGTTCATAATCATAGAATAATTTATAAATAAATAAATAAGATCATGACACTTTAGAAGATATATTTATACTAGTTAGAATGGGAAAAGAGAATATTAAAAAACAAATGAATGGATTGGTTTTGATATTTGAACGAGTGAAAATAGTAACTGACAAAGTTGAAACTGAAATAAAGAAAGAAGGCCTGGGATGCTGCAGAGAAAACTGTGTGTTCATAATCATAGAATAATCTATAAACTATATAAATGGAGAGTTTTTGCAGCCTTGGGGGTAAATCTGTCAATCAACAAATAATTTCAAAGACTATGAAGCTTGACCATGGATATTTTGGTAAAGATGCATTTTATTTCACTTGGATTGAATCTCAGCCGTCCACTTCATAGCGATCTCATTGTCTTTCTACATTCTCAAATGCATTCACTAAACTTAATTGTAAAAATCAATGCATTCATTCATATGGGGTCCTAAAAACCTTTGAAGAAACCTTCAATATTCTTCAGTTTTTTTAAACCTTTCATCTTCTTCAAAGCTTAAACTACATGTATAAATAGCCATTTGCTACATACTTTTTTTGCCAGTTTTCTTACCTTTATCTTTGCTTTTTTATTTGGTTTATAGTAGATTCGGTCATAGGCGTTTCAAGCTTGATCAAACTCTCAAATGCTGAATGACTTTTCATTGTACTTTTTGCTTTTTCCTTCTATTATATCATTTCTTTGTCTTTTGCAAATTTTTTAAAAAGTGAGTGTGTCTATCAACGTTTGAGCTTCTAATTTAGAATATCATAATTTGGTTTTTGTTAATTTCAGGTTCAAACTGTGCGAGTGGAGAAGATGATAGATTAGATTGTTAATTATGAGGGGAACAAGTAAAGTAAGACACATGTGTAAAGAAATCATGATTTGAAAGTTATCTAATAAATTTGTATTTCTTTCCTTTAAACTTTCATGCTTGAATTTATAAATTATTATTATATTGGGTAACAGAGGATGATGGCATGGTGAAGATTTGAAAGATTTAATCTTGATTGTCTAAAGTTTTCTGCAATGTTTCAGGTTTGCTTCTCTTCTTTTGGTTTCCTCGATTTTTATTCAGTACAACTGGAATTTAATAGTAAAATTAATCAATGTTTTTCTTCTTGGATTGTTCTTTTAACAGAGACCAAAATGCTCAATGAAATCCTTTGCTTTTGGCTAATGTGGCTATTAGCTATTTACATAAATTCTTCTAAACATAGGTTTTACCTACTTTCTGCAATTTTACCTTCCTTGCACTTTTTTGATAGACATAGAACAATACTAAATTCAACTTGCTGCTACCAAGGTGCAGTATATACCATAGTCCCACATCAATCCACTTTTATTTATTTTCTATCTTCTCTATATTTGATCTATGGTTGCTCATGATTCGTGAGTTTCTATTTTTATTTATTTATTTTGAAGGAATGGCCAAAAGGTTCATTAGAGGAGACTGTGCAAAATGCCATAAAATCATGGGAGATTGAGCTTTCACACAAAACCTGCTTGAAGATTTCAGAACCATAAATCCTGAAAAGTTCAAGCTCTTTGTTAATGGAAATTAATCAACCACATGTTGTCTCAGATTATTTGATTTTTTTTTCATGAGTTAATTGAGTTCATTTTCCTCGGACTAATTTGATTGTCCTTTATATTCACATGATTTTGGATGTCATAGGATCAAAGTTTCAGAACTCTTTGAGGTTCTGCTTTTTCCAAAAAGAGATCACAAAAGACAAAGAGAACCTCCTCAATTTTTAATTTCTTTATGCATAAGAGTACAACTCCTTAATATTTTAATTTCTTTAATTCAGAGTTGGAGGTTGATATTTGTTTACATAACCTCTTCTAAATAAAATCAAATAAGCTTTTCTAAACGGAGCTTTTATCTACTTTCTGCAATTTTACCTTCTTGCACTTTTTTGATAGATATAGAACAATACAAATTCAACTTGCTGCCATCTTCGGGCAAGCTAAACGTTTTCATAATAGGAAATATCTGCAGCTTAAAGATCTGCAAACGGTGAAGGGCAAGATCGTTCTCTCCAACTGTGGTAAGAACCCTTCTTCTAATTTTTTCTACCATTTGTTTTGTGGAAAACGAAGCGAGGGGGAAGAAATCCACAAAGAGCAAGATCGTTCTCTCCAACTGTGGTAAGAACCTTTCCTTTTTTTTTCCTTTCTTTCTGCGTTTTGACTTCAGAGTACATACTTTTAATTTTTCTACAATTTGTTTTTCACATTAGGTTGTTGTTTTCTTTATTCTCATTTCTCCTCTTCCGCTCCAGTAAGATACATTCTTTATTCCTCAATTCATTTTTTTGTTCACATTAGGTTGTTATCTTCTTTATTTTATTCCTCATATGAGTGAATGATTTCAAAAGTGACACCTTATGAATATCCCCTGGCTTAAGAAGTTCCCCAATACTATAATTTATTTAATTCTCTCCTCATACTGTTATCTCAATTGATTCTCTCCTAATTATTTACTAAACCTCTCTTCTACTTTCTATTAAAAAGATATTCTTTTTGATTTTTTAAGGCCAAGAATTGCCACTCATACATTTACAAGTTTCAATGTCCTCATTTTGGAAGAGCACTCTTATAAGGCCAAATGTGACATCTTCTCTTTCATTTATATGTGCTCATTGTGGATATTGAAGAATTTAGTGGTTACATATTAGTAATTAATATCATTTAGGAATTCCATAGGGCATGATTAGTTAGTTCGGATTTATACAAGACATTAATCCTAAAAAATAAAAGTTAACCGTTTAAACATTAAATTTGATATCAATGCCAATAAAAACTTTCCACTAACCCTTTCCACTACAATAATTATAAGTACTAACTTTTCACTAACTCTCTTATAAGTCTAACTATTTTTCTTCTCTATTTGTGGTCATTCAATACACAAGCTGATTTATTGTTGAATGCATATATTGACAGGAGTGGGAAAGGAAAAGGCCTAAGCAAGGTGGTACAACTCTCATTGAAGAGGACAAAGAGGGGGGAAGAGGAAGAAGAAAATGATGATTCTGAGAAGCAGGACAAAAATAATATGCTATAAACATCATGTTATTGCATCAGAAAGTTTGAGCTTTCTTAATTTGTCTAGGCACCATTACAATGTATCAAACATATTCAATATTAATTGAGTTATTCATGGTGAATTGACAAAGATACAACTTTATTATTGAAGAGAGATTTTTTTGATAAATTGAAAGGCAGATTTTATCAATACTGAGAGGGTAACGGTAAATTATATCATTTTTTGTAAGTGGTCAGTTGGTTAAATGGTATTAGTTTGTGGTTAATTATATGAATAAAGTGGTTAAATTAATTTGATGTTTGAAGAAAAAATAAACTTTTTTTTCTTTATCGGAAAACAAGAAAAATGCACTCTAATACAAATTTAGTATTTTCTATTGTAACATGACGAATTTTCAGAATTCTTAATTTTTTTTCATATAGTTTCTAAATAATTATTTTTGTAACAATACAAATACCATTCTAGGATTCTTAATCTTTTGAAATAAAAAAAGTTATTAGTTATAAAATTCCTTAAGACATGATCCTTTAGTTTAGATTTCTAGAATATAATAACTAATATTTATTTAAAAATAAAGGTGGATGTTTTAACATTAAACTTTATGAGAATGCAAAAATTACTCATCAAAATAAATGGTTAATATGAGATAGTATTTCATAGGTTAATATGACTTACGATTTTTTTATTTAGTGTTTAGTTAAATTAATTACACAATAAATCAAAATTAATATTAATTATTGAACTCCATAAGTCATGGTAAATTATTTTATATTAATTAAAAATTTAACTAATATTAATATTAATCTTTAACAATTAAAGGTATGGTTTTTTTTTTGGTGCAAAAGGTAGGGGTTTAAACATTAAATCTAATATAAATGCCAAAATAAATGTTAGAGTAATCCGTCCAGCTTCACCAAATTTATAGTTAATATTAGTTACATATCAAATAATTAGGTTTTTTTAGGGGCAATAATTAGGTAAAAATCAGTAATATAATTACATAGGACATATGAATTGTTTTAATTTCCTATTATATATATATTATTTAATATTAATATTAATTTAAAAAAACTTAATATCAGTTACGAAATTCCATAAGACATCATAAATCATTTCAGTCTTATATAATAAATTAATTAATGTTAATACTAATATTAAAAAATCTAATATAATTTATGAAATTCCTTGATAAATTATTTTTTGATTTATATAAAATATTAATTAATATTCAGCAATTCAAGCTTGTGATTTTACCATTAAATTTGTTATAAATTTCAACTTAAACTTTCTAATAATCCTTTAACCTACACCTAAATTTCCTATTATTAAAGTTTAATTAATATTGGTAACAAATCAAATAAAAATAAAATCATATACGGAATTCCATAGGACATTAAAATTATTTTTAATTTATATAAAATTAATATATAATATTAATCTTGAAAAATGTGATATCAATTATGGAACTCTCTTTAGGACATGGTAAATTATTTCAAATTTATAAATTATGTAAATCATTATTGACATTAATATTTAGATATTAAAGTTTGGGATTTTACATTAAATATGATATGAATGCGACAATAAAATTTCTACTAACCGTTGCGCCTCCACTTAGTTTTTTGTTAATTTTGTATTTGATATTATTTACAAATTAAATAAAAATAAAATATCAGTTACGAAATAGCAAAAGACACGATAAATTTTCTAGGGAATTATAACATAAGTTACAGAATTTCACAAGACATAGAAAATTATTATCAAATTTATACAATATATAAATAAATATTAATATTATTCTTTAGCAATTAATTTTGAAAGTTTAACATTAACTTTGATATGAATGCCACAATAAACCTTTTACTAGCCCTTTCGCTTACACTTTGATATTTTATTGGTGTTTAGTTAATATCATTTACACACTAATTAAAAAGTTTAATATCAGTTACGGAAATCCATAGGACATGCATGATAATTTTATTAGGATTATAATTATATAATATAATAAATAATATATTATTATTAATATTTAAAATTTTAATATCATTTACAAAATTTCATAGCACATAGTAAATTAATTTGGATTTAAAAAAATTATATAAATATAAAACTAAGGATAAGATGTGTATTGTGATTATTATTTTATTAAATGGCTGAATCAAATGATACTAATGAGAATTTTATCATGATTTTCTAATTTGCACAAAATTTGTTAATTAATATATTCAATCATTCTTTTGCTGCCAAAAAAAAATTGTCACAACAAAAAGAGTTGTAACCTTCCTGCTCCATGTAGTTAATGAATGGGGAATTTAAATTAATAAAGATAAAAAAAATCCAAATATATTTATCCCATTATACTAACTATTGTCTTCTATTTTTTTCTTATATTTCGTGAAAGCCAGTAAGTCAATCAGAATGTCAAGTTACATTCTCAATGTAATAATCATTCTATTTCCTATTTGTAACAAAATATTTTTATAATCATTACTTACTTAATGTCTTTTATCAGCTCATATATAATATGAGAAAAGGTAATATATAGTGTCGGTGTAATTTTTTTTTACACAAACGTATGATTGATTTCCGTAACATCAGAAACTATAATTGTAATTTAATTAAAATAAATGAGCAATATAATCATTTATCCCACGTGACATACAATAATTGGATAACATTGTAAAATTTCTTTACACTGACTGTACGCATCTATTAAACTCATATAATATTTCATCTCACTAAAACAAAAAATTAAATTGTTATATAAAAGACCGAATTAAATAGTTCAACGTTGAAATAAACGTAAAAACACAAATTAGTATAATTATTATGTCACTACAAAATAAATACAAACACATACGACACACAAAAAAACACTAAAAAATTTAAGTTAACTTACATCTAAAATTAATTTTAATTTTTTAATTCATAAATTTGTTTTTATAAACATAATAAGATAAATTACTTTATTAAACTTTAGCTCAATAAACATAATACCCCGTGAAACGCACGGGTAACAAAATATATTTTTATCCTCTATAACAAACTAAACTAAATAGTGCAACATTAAACACAAAACCCAATAATAAATAAAATAGTTGTGCTTCTACAAAATAAAAGCAAACACATTCTTCACGGAAAAAATTTACATATTCGTGTTTTCTTATATTCAATTTTTTTTGTCCTTTTAACTCATAAACTATTTTTAAATAAACATAATACAAATTTAATTTTTTTTATACAATAAACAAAAATTAAAATCCCCCGTGCATCGCACGGGTAAAAGGACTAGTTTATAAATAAATAAGATCATGACACTTTAGAAGATGGACTTTTGAAGTGGTTTTAGTGTAATTTCTCTAGAAAAATGAGATAGATGCTTTGAGAAGTTTAGATTTTTGGTGTGTTGTTCATCTTATGTCCATCTTAGGAAACAGTCACTTGCCCCTTCTTCTATAGTCTCTGCTAATTTTAGCTCAATTTGTAGGATTTGTCAGTTACTAGTGGTTCTCCAACTAAATTTACATTTTAAGCTTACTTTCTTTTCCTTCCTTTTTTACCTGTTATAGAAGATGTGTACCGACCTATGCTGTAAGCAATAGCATATACCTTGAGAATGAAAGAAATTAAGACCAGTAGTGCACCCAATAAACACATGCTTCTTATCCTTAATATACTACAGGTTCTTTACTTAACTCTGTTTTATCAGAGACTCAAACAGGGAAATTGATGGATGTAAATTTTCTCTCTTTGTTTCTACTTTCTACTGTTGTTACTTATCTGAAAGGTTTCTTGCTATAATCTCAGTTTCTCAAGTTTTCATTTTCAGGTTGTATGGAGTACTCTCCAAAATATATCATTGATTTCTTTCCTAATTGGTATTACTCTATTTGGATGGGCAATCAAGCAAGTTATAAATGTTATTCAGGTTGGTTCATGATACATTTATGCTTGATATTTAGATGATGATTGATGAGGTGTTGTATAATGTATCTATCTAGTTTTTTTACCAACCCCTACCCCATAATGAAATGAGGAAGAAGAAGAGAAGCAAAGCATGTAAGAGAAGAAAAGAAAATCCAAACTCCAAAGAAAACCGAGCGGAACTTAATAGTCTATATTTTTCAGTTTGGAATATTCATCTTGACAGAGTAATGGGAAATTTGTAACCTTTGAGTTCCTGTAATCTGAACTTTCTTTTAGCATGACTCAGGAACTTCATATTGTGACCTGATAACTGGCTTCAAAGATTGTTTTTTACATTCTAGCTATAGGCTTTCTTGGATTGAAAGTTGTGTATGGGTTATTTTGGATTGTAAGTTGTCTATGGGTTTGTTTCTTTAATTGAAGTGTTTTGTTATGTTGGATTATGAGGTTAAAAATGTTCCTAGAATATATTCTAGGCTGTAAATAATCTCTTGCATTTAAGGGAGGTTTAAAACTCCCGTTAAAAAAGCTTGCGGATAAGGGAGGTTTAAAACCCCCGCTAAAAACCGCCGCTAAATCCATATACAGGTACCAGGGTTTGCTGAAAAACGCCGCTAATGATTTGTGGGGAGTGTAACTTCTTCGGGATTTTTCAAAACCCCCGCTAAGTAACTCGCGGGGGTTGAAAACCCCACTAAATGCAAAAAAAAACCCCACTAAATAACATTTTTTTTGTAGTGTTACGCTGTGTTTGGAACGAGGGAAGGGGGGAGAAAAGATTGAGGATGGAAAGAAAAGAGTACCAAAACTATTCCTTCCATTGTTTGGATTGCACCAGACAAAAGAAGGAAAGATTACTTTCAGTGGGGCCTACAGTTAAAATGTTTCCTTCCTTATGTGGGCGGAAAGTTGTGGAACGGTGAGGATTTATTTAATTGACGAAAACACCCCTTGGATCTATACTCCCTTTGCATTTTCATACTAGTATTTTATTAAAATTTTGAGCTTCTAGCTGTTGTGGAAAACAGACACGTGTACAAGGATATGTTTCTTCTATGTATAAACAGAGTGATGGTCTATCGGTTTTCATTTCATAATAAAATAACAAAATTTAAAAATAAAATAAACTCATTACTTTTTATTCGTTATATAAAATTTTTATGAGCTTTATAAGATATTAATTTCTTTTTGATAGGATATTAATTTTTTATCTTGAGTGATTATGTCATTTTATAAGAATATATTATATATTATTTCTTTCTTCTATCTTTCCTTCCACTTTTTTACCGTACCAAACAACTCCAAATATTCTCTCACTTTCTTTTCTCTTTCTTTCCTTTCTCATTCTTTCCTTCATGTTTTCTTTCCTCTCACTTTCATTCCTAACCAAACACACCCTTAAAACATATATAGGTACTAGGTAGAGAGAAGTAAAAAGGGAGATACACTATACATGGTGCACAAGATGATTGACTAGACTGTATTATATGGTACCACTAATTGTGAAAATCTTTTAAAAAATTAGGTGTCATTGACTGATTTGTATACAGTCATTCCATTTGAAATTTACAAGCTTAAAGTCCCAAAAGATAAGAAGAATAACCAACCATCATTTCGTTTTTCTTTTTCATCTATCTTTTTACTTTACTGCGAGAAAGATGACCACACAATCAATTATTAGAAGAAATTAAAGTCACATTGAAAAGTAATAGCTTGCGGGCGTAAGCAAATACACGTCAAAGAAGCCTTACTCCCTTGATTCACAAGAACCCAAATGCCACCATGTGCCTCTGAATGAAAATGAGAGAGTAACAATTTGCTCGCCTAAACACAACTGTTTGATGAAATTAACAATGAGTCTCCACCAAAATCAAGACATGCCAATGAATTCCTTTAATGCCAATCTTGAATTAGTATTCATCGCTCCCCTAATGTTTCACATGACCAGTGAAATCTTCAAAACCTAAGAAGGCGAATATGACTTAGGGATATCCCTCATGTCCCACCTGCTTCTTTGAAAACAGTATCCTTTAGCAAGACAATGTTGTCAATAGCTTGGTTTCTTAACACTATGTTTGGTAGGGTAGAGAGAGATAGAGAATAAAAAGTAGAGAAGTGAGAGTTTGAGTAGAGAGAAATATGTGAGAAGTATAGTAGATTTAAGAGGTTGTTTGGTATGATAGAGATAAAGTAGAGAGAGATGAGAAATAATGAGGTGGAAAAGATAGAAAAAATTAACTTTTGATTAAAAATAATATATATATTTTTTAAAAGTAAGACAGTGGCGGTTAAAAACCGCCACTAAATAGGCCACATGCAGAAAAAAAAATTAAAAAACGCAGCCCCTCCATTACTGTTCCTTTTCTCTTCAAATTGGAGAGACCCAAAAAAGGGTTGGGTCCTACCTCTGCAGCCCCCTCCTCCCTCTCTCTTCTCTCCCACCAAACAAGGTAACTTACCTCATCTCTCTCTCATATCTCTCTCTCTTGCATCTCTCTCTCTTCTAACTCTCTCCTAACAAACAAAGTGTAAAAGCGGTAAACAAGGAGCTACTTGCACCTGTGCCCCGTTCAAAGTGCTGGAGTCCATACTAGCAAACATCTCCTTAGTTGTATTACCATTTGCCCCAATTCTGGCCAAGTAGTCATCTGCTATATCACTTGTCGTTGATGACGTCTGTTGCACCACATTCAACTGTCGTGACCTTGGTGTTTAATTACTTGGCCCACCCATTGCACTCCTCGGTACTTCGGGCATGCTACCTCCTTCTTCCAGTAGTGGCTTACTCGATTCCTGGTCAACAGGTTTAGTGTTGCGAGGGTGTTTCTTGTAATGCACAGACTCACTTGAATTTTAAAAGGTGGCAAATATTTTGGGAGATAAATACGAGCCTTTTTAATGTTTTCATTATTGCTTCTCTAAATCTTGGATTCGTTTCCCTTTCCGTTAGCTAGAGAATTTTCCTCCTTAGACGGTGCCTTTTTCTTCGGCTGACTTCTTTTTCTTTCAACTTTCACCCACTCACCATGTGCCACCTCAGGACACTTTTCTTGTACCAAAATCTTCCCTTGATCCCGCTGATTATTTTGCTAGGGTTAACTGTTGATTCGGCGACGTCCCCAAGCTCAACCATCACGGGGGCCGTCATGTTCTCCTGTACCACTACCTCCGTTGAAACTTCAGTAACCACAACAACAGATGGAGCAGACGTCATTGCCACTTGGTGATGTACAATTCCGGGTCAAGTGGCCATCACATTCCCGTACACAACAAATGGAGGCCTTCATATTCTACTTTGTACCACGTCTCCCGTAGTCGAAGCATCCCCACCACCGGTTGGTCCAAATCAATTTTGACTCACACTCGAGCAAACCTACCCATATACATGTCCACTTTGATGGGTTTGCCAATACCCTTGGCAAGCGTCATTAGAATTTTCTTATGGTAAAACTGAAGCCCTAGGATATGCGAACCCATACTGTTGTCGTATTGATTCAAGAGTCTGCCACAACAAAATATGACATCCATGGTTTCACAGACAAATAATGATCGAAGATCATCCACGAAGCACCTGTCAGCACCTTTACTTTGTCCTCCTGATTGTCAACTTAACAAAGAAATAACCATTACATACTTCTATAACTTCAAAGGTTCCATCCAATTTCCACAACGATCTCAATCGTTCACATAACACCCTATACCAATCCTTTTTCCCAAAAGTTTGATTACCAAACAATCCTCCCATGGCGTACAAATGGTCTTATACACACTATCTTCCATCTCAAAGGAAGGGAAAAGACGATTTCCCTCCACTAGATTCATCTCCATAATCCCTTCCTCCAGTAAATCGACTTCATCAGGAATTGTGGCTCCCGCCAGACGCTCTTCCGCTGTTGGCTGAGGACTACCGTGATACCTTGTTTATGAGGCGCTAGTGTAGTCTCCTCTTTGTTTTTTCCTTTTCTTTTTAAGCACTATGTACCAAAAAAAATGGTTTCAAACTAATTGTTACAAAAAAAACTATTTTATTTTGTTTTCCTCTTGGAACTAATTTTTTTAAATTATTTTAAAAAGGAAAGAAAGGATTTTTTCCTATGTACAAAAAAAAGAAAAAGAAAGAAAGGATTGGATTTTGGTAAGGTTGTTATATTTTTCCAACAAAGGTTGAGAGCAAAAGCTTGGGCCCATGAGAACCTGAAACTAGTTAAGGGGTGAAATGGCAATAAAATGAAAACATAAACCTGCTGAAAAACATAAAACCCTAAACCCTAGAAGCTGTTCTTCTAGAGCCTTCCCTTCTCTTCCCTTGAAAAGCAACCAGGCACAGCGCTTCTGTTCCCTCCACACCAGTGTCTGCAACTTCTTCATTGACTGTTACCAATCCAACATCATCATCATCATGTATCGCTTTGCCACTTCCCTTGCCTCCAAAGCTCGGTAAGTCACCAATGGCAATGTTCCCTTCTGGTTTCAGAAACCTTTTCAATTACCATTGTATACACTCCGGATTGCTTTGTTTTCTAAAATTGTTCTTCTGGGTCGTCGAGAAAATCATTGGAAACGGATCAAAATTGTTGATTTTTCATTTACTGATCATAGTGTCTGAGATAGATCCAGCCATGTTGATTGGTTTTATGTGCATAAGTTGTGCTTGAATGGCTCTAACTGTAAACCATTGTTCTTTTGGTTGCAGGATTGCTAGGAACACCAGTCAACAGGTGAAACACCATTGGTTGAATATCATTTGATTTTTTGTTGACAATGTTTTGAGATTGATAATTCCTTTTACTTTTACCCTTAATCCTTAGTCTAATTTGTTCTATTTATTTATTTATTGAATTGCATAGATTGGAAGTAGGGCGGCGTGGAGCAGGAATTATGCGGCCAAAGACATTAAATTTGGTGTGGAGGCTCGGGCTCTGATGCTGAAGGGTGTTGAAGAGCTTGCTGATGCAGTCAAAGTAACCATGGGCCCTAAGGTAACCAAGCAGATATTTTATCTTGTCTTTGCTGGTGTAAGGTATCAATTATAGTCCTATCATTTAATTCTTCTGATTTTAGGGCCGCAATGTGGTGATTGAGCAAAGTTATGGTGCCCCTAAAGTGACAAAAGATGGAGTAACTGTTGCCAAGAGCATTGAATTCAAGGATAGAGTCAAGAATGTAGGTGCCAGTCTTGTAAAGCAGGTTGCAAATGCCACCAATGATGTGGCTGGTGATGGTAAGCTGTTTAATCCATGGAAGATTGTACTGTGTAGATAAACCTTCAAAATTGGTTGTGCCATTATTTTGGTGGTGTTTTATTTTTTTGTGACTGAGTAATGACGGAGCAGCCTAAATTATGGCAGGAACCACATGTGCTACTGTCCTTACTCGAGCAATATTTGCGGAAGGTTGCAAATCAGTTGCAGCTGGTATGAATGCAATGGACCTGAGGCGAGGTATTAATATGGCTGTTGATTCTGTGGTCACAAACCTGAAGAGCAGAGCACGAATGATTAGCACTTCTGAAGAAATAGCTCAGGTTGGTTTCTCAAATTTTTAGAGCTGTCTTATCTTAAGAGACTAGAGACAGCAACAAGGAATGAGATACGTGAGTTCAAACTGAACCTTATATTTCAAATTTGCAATGATAGGTTGGGACAATATCTGCTAATGGGGAGAGAGAGATTGGTGAATTAATTGCAAAAGCTATGGAGAAAGTTGGCAAAGAAGGTGTAATCACGATTGCAGTAAGTTCTTGTACTTTTATCCTGTAAACATTTTCTCTTATTAGGGTTTTATGTTTCTTATGGGTCTTGGTACAGGGCGATTTCACGTGATGTTTTTTCTTTGTTAATATGATATACAGTAGATGCTACATTTTTCTTGAATTTTCCCTCATGATTATAAACCCATATCAACCACTTATTTCTGAGCCTTTCCTTTCCTCCCCTTTATCCTTACTTCCTGAGGGGTTCATCGATTGAATATTGACGCCCTACACTTAATGATATGCTGGGACCTAACCTAACATTTGAACTGTTTCAGGATGGCAAGACATTGGAAAATGAGTTGGAAGTTGTTGAAGGCATGAAGCTTGACAGGGGCTACATTTCTCCATATTTCATAACTAACCAGAAGAACCAGAAATGTGTATGTTTTTTTCTCTCTGTCTCTACTTCACAGCAGTACGAATGTTTTTGAATCATGTACCCCTCTATTTTCTTGATATATCATGCTGATTGTGTCATTCTTCCAACAGGAACTTGAAGATCCTCTCATTATAATCCATGAGAAGAAAATCTCGAGTATAAATGCCATAGTTAAAGTACTAGAGTTAGCATTGAAGGTGAGTGATGCCATTTGATTCACTTTGAATTGACTTTCTTTAGATATTGATATTGACTGCCACTCTGTTACTCATCTCCAGAAACAAAGACCTTTATTGATTGTGGCAGAGGATGTGGAAAGTGATGCCCTTGCAACTCTTATTCTAAATAAGCTTCGTGCTGGAATCAAGGTTTGTTTTGCCAGTCTGTGGCTTTACATTTTGGTTCTTTGGTACCTCAAATATTGGGTTCCTAGTTTTGCTTATTTGATGTGGAATTTGTTGCATTGCCTTAGGTATGTGCCATCAAAGCCCCTGGTTTTGGTGAAAATCGAAAATCTGGTCTCCAGGATCTTGCCGTTCTTACCGGAGCTCAGGTAAGTTTTGTATTTGCAATGGGTTTATTACTAGTACCATATTCTATAATATCTTACAAACCTTCGAATGACACATTTTCTCTATCCATTTAGCTTATCACTGAAGAGCTTGGCATGAATCTTGAAAAAGTGGATCTGGAGATGCTTGGCTCTTGCAAAAAGGTAACCTTTTAACTTAACTGCTATAACATTTTCATGCATGATTGTATTTTGGTTCTCTCTCTTGGTTTTCATGATAGCTCAGTTTTGGTAAAGGATTCAGACTCGAGCTGTTTTTTTGTTTATGCTTGACTTAAATTTTGAATGAACTTACAAGAAGTGTTATCAAATAGCGGTTATAGCGGCGCTATGCCGCTATAGCGTAGCGGATTTTTGGCTAATCGCGACGCCGCTATTGCCCGCTATAGCGCGCTATTCCCGCTATTTCCGCTATTTGCCGCCAAATAGCGGCCGAAATAGCGGATTTTTGGCTCACCGCGATGGTCCACGATCGCGATTTGATAACACTGCTTACAAGTTTTAGCCTGATAATGTGTAAGGTTAAATGACTTAGACTTTAATTGAGTTTCCTAATGTTTTAGGTCACTATTTCCAAAGACGACACTGTCATTCTTAATGGAGCTGGTGATAAGAAATCACTTGAGGAAAGATCTGAGCAGGTTTGTTTGAGTCTCCTTTTAGATTTGGTTCCACCATTGTTTGTATATTCTGCTTTTACATAGTGATAGGTCTGATGGTTTGCTGATGTTTCTGGCTTGTTTCTTGTGATGGATTTTGATAAACAGATTAGGTCTGCAATTGAAAATAGCACTTCAGATTATGACAAGGAAAAGTTACAAGAAAGATTAGCCAAGCTTTCTGGGGGTGTTGCAGTGCTTAAGGTATGCATATTTAAGTTGCCTTTCATGCTTTTGGGTTTTTGCTTGTTGAATATCCTGAGTTTCTGTCATGATAAATTTAACATCTGAAACTTGACTTTTGTAGATCGGAGGAGCCAGTGAGGCTGAAGTTAGTGAGAAGAAGGATAGAGTGACAGATGCCTTAAATGCAACTAAGGCAGCTGTAGAGGAGGGCATATTACCTGGTAAATTATTAGCCCTAGCTGTGTTGTTTGTATGCTTAGTTCTACATCCTCCACTTCCTGTCACATCTGATATATATTTTGCACTGCACAGGTGGTGGTGTTGCTCTTCTGTATGCATCTAATGAGTTGAGTAAGCTTCAAACTGCCAACTTTGATCAAAAGATAGGTGTCCAGATTATCCAAAATGCTTTGAAGGTTAGATTTTTCTGTGCTTTTGCTTATTTTTTGTTTAGATCATCCTTAGCATTTTTTGTTGGCAGGGCTCCACTCAACATATTGTTCTTTCTTCTTCCTTTCTGATTGCTTTAAGGCCTCTTCCTGCAATATTTTCAGCTGGAGATTTGTATAGTACGACTTACCTATAATTTCAGTTACTTGCTCCCTTTTACTAACTGTTGTAACAAACGATGCAGACACCTGTGCACACAATTGCCGCAAATGCTGGAGTTGAGGGGGCTGTTGTCGTCGGTAAATTATTGGAACAAAATAATCCTGATCTTGGGTATGATGCCGCCAAAGGTCAGTGTTCTTCTTTTTCCCTTTCCCTGGGCTCATTTACCTTTGTCAAAAGATAAGATTCTTACATTGTTACTGATTATGTTTTCATCTTTTTTCCCACTTTGTAATTAGGTGAATATGTTGATATGGTTAAATCTGGAATAATTGATCCATTGAAGGTGATTAGGACCGCACTTGTTGATGCAGCCAGGTAGGATGTTAAGAACTTTGTGGTGGATAGTGATGTCTTTGGTTTTTTGGTTTTTTTTACGTAGTTTTACTTATCAATTTTTTTCCTGCAGTGTGTCTTCTTTGATGACAACAACTGAAGCAATTGTGACCGAATTTCCAAAGGAAGATAAAGATGCTCCTGCTATGGGTGGTGGCATGGGTGGCATGGATTATTAGAGGCTATTTTCCCTAGTGATTTTTTCTTCCAATGAGAATTAGGTGCTCAAACTTGCAATTCATTGGGGACACGCTCGGATTTAAAAATTAACCCAATCAATATTTAAGGTTGAGTGAAAGTCAAGTATAATTCCTGCTTCTCAAGTGCCATCCTTGCTTAGAATGCTAGCTACCTACTTACATCCCATACACATAAAATTTGAAAGTTTGCACACTTTTTTGCCCCTTAATGTGTCCCTTTCTATCTATTTGGTTGATTGTCATTACCTATTTGGCAACAAGTTTAGCATATAAAGCAATTAATGTGGGGATTTTACATGAAAGAAAAGAAAAAAAAGATGGGGCAGAGATTGTTTAGTATGTCAATTTCGAGACAGAGACTTAACATATTAATTTAACGATCAAAATTTGAAGTTAAAACGAAAGTGAAGTCAACAATTGAATTAATCTTTGACGGAAAGCTATTTAAATATCTAAATTAACAAAAGTTACAAAATTTAAAATCTAAAATTCTAAATGATAAAACTGAATAAATTCTTATTAGTGGTTCTGTATGCACACAAAAAAAAGTCGAAGTCTCGATTATTATATGCTTACGTCAAGTGGCTTTTTCCATTAGTAGAATGGTCCCTATCGAATCAAGAATGAAGGTTGAGGACGTTTTTTCAATTCATGAATTTTCTCTTGCATACGTATAATCCTTCACTTTCATAGCTCGTGCAACCTGAACTGTAAATTAATGTTTTTCATCATGAAATATCCAGAACCGAATCATAATGGTTCTCATGAGCATGCCATCCTAACTTTTGTTGACCTTT
The DNA here is from genome assembly GCF_012489685.1 of Lotus japonicus. Lineage (NCBI taxonomy): Eukaryota > Viridiplantae > Streptophyta > Magnoliopsida > Fabales > Fabaceae > Lotus > Lotus japonicus. The sequence continues at coordinate 57,154,322 of NC_080045.1, forward strand.
AATATATAGGTAGAGAGAGAAGTAAAAAAGGAGATACACTATACAAGGTGCACAAGATGATTGACTATACTGTATTATATGGTACCACTAATTGTGAGAACCTTTTCAAAAATTAGGTGGCATTGACTGATTTATACAATCATTCAATTTGAAATTTACAAGCTTAAAGTCCCAAAAGATAAGAAGAATAACCAACCATCATTTCATTTTTCTTTTTCATCTTTTTACTTTACTGCAAGAAAGATGACCACACAATCAATTTATTAGAAGAAATTAAAGCTAGAGTCTCAATAAATAGTGAATGAACACAATTTCTTTTTATCCGTACGTAGAGGCTACATGCATAACCCAGGCAAGAATAATAATAGATGTTTTCATAAGTGAGTGACTAAATATGATTTCTCCGAACAGTTTAAAAAGCATGCACTACTATACCATAGTTGATACAATTATGATTCATTTACACTCTTATCATTTTTTACTTTATTTATACTTTTTATTCTTTTTATCTTTTTTTTTTTGAAATAATTCTTTTTATCTCTATTCCTTTTTAATCATATCACTCATTACATTTTTTTTATCTATCTTCTCTCCACTCCATTTACACATAAAATGGAGTGTAAACACTTTTCCATAATTGAAAATACATGAATAAGAATGACTCGTTTTTACTCGATTTTCTCTTAATTATGTAAGTTAACACTATGGCGCGATCTAAATTACTAAAACTGCAATACTATATAAAGTCTAATTAAGTTGCAATATAAAAATAAGCGCGAAATAAAAAGGGAATATTGATGAAATAAAAAAGAATGTTATTTGTACCTATATGTCAGAAGAATACACTAAGACCTCTGAAGAAGAAAAAATAAATCAATAAACTCCAATTTTTAGAAAAAGGCAATCAGAAGTGAACTAGATTTAAGTAACCATACATGAGAATCAGTAGACTTTTCCAAAAGTAGTAAATCTATAGATATATACCCCTTAGCAGGATAGTAATCTTGACTCAACCTGACCTACAATCTCCCTAATAGTAAAATTTGTTTTAACCTTCATCACATTTTTTTTTACTGTGTTGGATGTCTTATTAGTTTTTTTGGATAAATTTTAAAACTTTTTAGTTTTTACAACAAAGTTGAAAGAACTCAAGGTTTATTGACAAATGTGACACTAGCTGTCCCTTCAAGTTGTAAAACACTTTAAGTTAATGAAAATCAAAGAAGCAATTGGCTAACGGAAATGCATGCTTATTATAATATGGTCTCAGAAATTCCAAAGACACATTTAATTAGTCACTTTTCTTTTTTCTCAATATCCCACTCATGAGTTTCATACTCTTCCTTGTCAACATGCATGTGTAATTGTGTTGGGGAGGCTGCACAAATGTGTAGGGAGTACACATTTGACCAACATGCATGCTGAATGCATGCATGTGTATTTAAGATCAACACCCCTTTTGACCAATAAAAAGATCAAGATCCCTAGAGAGAAAAAATGTGAGGTCCGAACTAGGTTAGGCCATCAAGATGCATACATGATTGGAGTGTATACTATGGTGGTTTACTTCCATCAATTTTGGAATCTTTGAGGTTCTGTGATTGCAATGCAGAGGTAGAATGGGGAACAATTTCAAGTTATCAATTGAACAAGTTTCCAAGGTTTAATCAAATTAGGAAATGGTATGTTGAATGTAAGATCAATATATTCTGATAAGAAAGCTATGACTAGTTTGATTTTTGTCATTTTGTGCCGCAATTAGAAACACACACGAAACTGGGAATGAGAAAACATTGACAAATTCTAATTCACTGTTCTGTTATTAATTTCGTCCACAAAAGCACCATCCCATAACTCAACCCATGTCATGTGAACAGTCTTTCTTTTTAAAAGCTTTGTCCTTGTTTTTCTACTACATGACAAATTCTAATTCGGCACGCTTATTGGATACTCATGAGTATCCTTAGCATCTTGTTTGACATTCTGGATATGATGAAAAATCCACAAACAAGGATTTTTCTGGTTTGCCATTGAAAAATATTCCTCATAGACTCATTGGCTAGAATTATAGTCAAATGAGTGCTTATAAAGGGTTCATCATATCATCCCTAAGATAACTCGTCATTGAGTTATGTCTAAATAAAATTCTAAGATGATATCAAAGTTTATATTAGTTTATGAGATCATTCCTAAATAATACAGTTGTTCAATCTCACAAACCTCACGCTCCTGATCGATGTCAAATCCTAATTGTCACAGTTGTGTTGAAAGATCTCAAATTGTCTAGAGTTAACTTAAATGGGATTTACTTATAGTTTTAAAAAAGAAATCTTAATGAATATGAATATCAAGCGTACATTCCTGATATTTTCCTTTGTAAGAAAAGGAGATGTATGTTAAAAAAAAAAAGGAACACGTGGGCAACTAGCAATGGAGAGGAATTTGAATCATAAGCTTTTCTCTTTTAATGGGGCCAGTTTGCTGCTATATCATACGAAGGCTGAAATCTACTCACCAATCTCTTTCCAATTGCCATGAAATAATGTATCGGTGGCAATTATTTGTACATTAATTTTCAAGAATTGAGAAGATATATATGGGGAAATGATATGAAACTACCAAGTCGATCACAACACTTTGTGTGGCACAGAAAGTAGCTAACAGATAACATCATTTTTTATAATTGTGAGTGTTGGGACCGTGCTTAACTATAGCTCTCAAATCTCCAATCTCCCCCACCATCACGCGCGAATTAAAGCAATAAAAGGAAACAAGAGTTTGAAAATTAAAGGAAGGATGTTAAGTTATAAAGCTGTAGCCAGCTTCGAGTTATCAATTTCACCTGTGCATTTATTATGGTACCCTAAACTTTTCTGTTCATTGAATGTCAGTGTGGTCCATAAGGTCCAAGACTGAGGTGGATTGGATGGCTGAGATTCATGGACTAAGCTATTTTAGGACATTGATCATGACCACTTCAAAACAGGACCACTCATCCAATATTCCAAAAGGCCAATGTGTTGTTTGGTTGACGAGAAAAAAAGAGAAGAAGCAAATGAGTAGAGAGATAGATGTGAGAAATGAAGTAAATTTTGTAGGTTGTTTGGTATGATAAAAATAAAAGAGAATGAGAAGATTAAGAATGAGATAAAATTTAACTTACTCTTTTTCGTTTAGTTGTATAAAATAACACTTTTATCCTCAAATTATAAATATATATAATATAACTTGAATTAACCTTAAGACATTAAGTTTATGAGTCACATTTAAGGACGTCAAAATTATCCACACCAGTGAATACTCGCGGATAAAAACCCGCTATGGGTAAAATTACTCGCGCCCACGGGTATCCACGGATTTATTTAATGAATATTTCCACTATCCATTTATTAATGGGGCGGTACGGATATAGGTGAATCCATACCCATGGATACCCACCCAATATATAAAATACTACAATATCTTTATATATATAAATAGATTTATATTAAGTCTAATATCTAGTGAACTTGTGCTGAGTTATAGTTCTTCTTCAAGTAAACTTATATAATGGTAATGTGAAAAAGCCCTTAGACCCAAAAAAGGGTAGAAAATAAGTATTTTCCTTCACACATTGATTGAATGTACAGTCCAACCTTAGATTTTACTTTTAATATAATTTTCTTTTGAACAAATGCATGTGAATTCATTTATGTTCATGGGTGTCGGGTGCCCATGGATATCCATGAATATTTTAAAATCCAATTAAAACCCACTTAATCGATATCCATGTGGGTATGGAGCGGGTACATGTATAAAATTTTATATGTGGAGCGAGTGGTGGGTATATACTATCCATTGTAAGATCAAGTTTTGATCTAGTAGTACAACTCTATGTTTTGATGATTACAAGTTAACCTTTTGATATGAACAATTGTGGTACTCTAACGTGTTTTTCTGAGTGTGCTATTTACAGGCTCTGACCTCAACTCAATCTCACACAAATCAGAAGCACTGTGTATAAAGAGCAACCCAAGCAACGCTTTCGCATTCACCATGTTCAGTATGAACAGTGGAAAAGCTTCAGAAGTTCTGAAGCTATACAAACTCTGATGTGGACTCAGTCACTAGAAGCTCTGAAGATCCAGAAAGTCTGATAACCAAGAAACACTGAAGGCTCAGATATTCTGATGGTGTAGAAGACTCTGAAGATCCAGAAGCTGATTAGTGAAGTTCTGATGTCCAGAAGCAAGATACTCTGAAGACCATGTTCTTCCCTCTGAGTTCAGAATCAGAAGAAACAATGGTCAGAGGATCTGGGCTTTCCCTCTGACTCTGATCAACCGGCTTCACAAGTTCCAATATGAAGCATTCCCCTGATCAGAAGTCTCCTAGGTTTAAAGGTCAAGTCGCTATCCAAGTACAAAAGCAACTGTACCTTCCTGACGACCTACCTAACGTTCTCAGCCACAGCAGAAGCTGGATTTTCCAGAACTGCCCTCCAACGGTAGCATTTCCCATGCAACGCTCAACCCTAATCCTTGGAGTATATAAAGAGGCTGAAGACTGAAAGAAACGGCTAGAAGCATTCACATACGCGCAAGACAAACTTAAATTCTTCTAAGCTTTCTTTCATCTGAAATTCATTGAGTTTACTATTAGCTTTTTAGAAGCAAATCTCTTGTAAACAATTCTTTGATAAACAGTTTGTTTAGTTCCTTTAGGAGATCAAGGTTGATCGGATCCTAGAGAAGAATAAGAGAGTGAATCTTAGTGTGAGCTAAGTCAGTGTAATTGTTAGTCACTTGTAGGTTTCAAGTGCAGTTGTAACTCTTACCTGATTAGTGGATTGCCTTCATTCTAAGAAGGAAGAAATCACCTTAACGGGTGGACTGGAGTAGCTTGAGTGATTTATCAAGTGAATCAGGATAAAATCCTTGTGTGCTTTTCTATCTCTTATCTTTAGCACTTAAGTTCTCGAAAGATTTGTCAAAATCTTTAATCTGGAAGTTTTGTCTTGATCATGCCTTGATCAATTCTAACTCTGTGCTTAAGAACCAGATTACTAAGTAAGAAGAAATTGTTGCATGTGATGCCTCTGATTGTAGAAATGAATCTAAGTATGAAAAGTCTTTTCAAAGATTCCTAGCTAAAAGCGTGGATAGAAGCTTAATGGCTTCAATGATCTATGGCGTAAGCAGAAATGGAATGCATGACATTGGCTATTCTAAACCAATTAGAAATGAGCCCTCTGTGTCTAAAGCTAAATCCTTGTATGAATGCTTTGTTCCCTCTGGTACCATATTGCCTGATCCTGTACCTGCTAAAGTTGCTAAAAACCCTCTTAAAAGGGATCTTTCTCTATGACTAAATATCATGCAAATATTCCTTTAAAATATCATGTTGAGACACCCAAGGTGATCAGAACCTCTGGGGTAACTAACAAGAGAGGACCCAGAAAGTGGGTACCTAAGGACAAGATTATCTATGTTGCAGATATCCTTGATAGCTCCACTGAAACACCAATCATGGTATCTGGACAGTGGATGCTCGCGTCACATGACGGGAGAAAGGCGTATGTTCCGAGAGCTGAAACTTAAGCCTGGAGGCGAAGTTGGCTTTGGAGGAAATGAAAAGGGTAAAATTGTTGGTACTGGTACTATTTGTGTAGATAGTAGTCCATGCATTGATAATGTGTTATTGGTAGACGGCTTAACACATAACTTATTGTCTATAAGTCAATTAGCTGACAAGGGTTATGATGTTATATTCAATCAAAAGTCCTGCCGGGCTGTAAGTCAGATCGATGGCTCTGTTCTGTTTAACAGCAAGAGGAAGAACAACATTTATAAGATCAGATTATCTGAGTTGGAGGCTCAGAATGTGAAGTGCCTTCTGTCTGTTAATGAAGAGCAGTGGGTATGGCATAGACGGTTAGGGCATGCCAGTATGAGAAAGATTTCTCAGCTGAGCAAGCTAAACCTTGTCAGGGGCTTACCCAATCTGAAGTTCGCTTCAGACGCTCTTTGTGAAGCATGTCAGAAAGGCAAATTCACAAAAGTCCCTTTCAAGGCAAAGAATGTTGTCTCAACCTCAAGGCCGTTGGAACTTCTGCATATCGACCTTTTTGGACCAGTGAAAACTGAGTCTATAGGTGGCAAGAGATATGGGATGGTTATCGTTGATGACTATAGCCGCTGGACATGGGTAAAGTTTCTAACCCGCTAGGATGAGTCTCATGCTGTGTTCTCTACCTTCATTGCTCAAGTGCAAAACGAGAAGGCTTGTAGGATTGTGCGTGTCAGAAGTGACCATGGTGGAGAGTTTGAGAATGACAAGTTTGAGAGTCTGTTTGATTCCTATGGAATTGCACATGATTTCTCTTGTCCCAGAACTCCTCAACAAAATGGTGTTGTTGAGAGGAAGAACAGAACTCTTCAGGAGATGGCTAGAACCATGCTCCAAGAAACTGGCATGGCTAAGCACTTTTGGGCAGAGGCAGTAAATACAGCATGTTACATTCAGAACAGAATCTCTGTGAGACCAATTCTGAATAAGACTCCTTATGAATTGTGGAAGAACATAAAACCCAACATTTCTTATTTTCATCCTTTTGGCTGTGTTTGTTATGTTCTCAATACTAAGGATAAATTGCATAAATTTGATGCTAAGTCTTCTAAGTGTCTATTACTCGGTTACTCTGAGAGATCTAAAGGTTTTAGATTTTATAATACTGATGCTAAGACTATTGAAGAATCTATTCATGTTAGATTTGACGATAAGCTTGACTCTGACCAGTCAAAGCTAGTTGAAAAGTTTGCAGATTTAAGCATTAATGTTTCTGACAAAGGCAAAGCTCCAGAGGAAGTTGAGCCAGAGGAAGATGAACCAGAGGAAGAAGCTGGTTCCTCTAACTCACAAACTCTGAAGAAGAGCAGAATCACTGCAGCTCACCCTAAGGAATTGATTCTGGGCAACAAAGACGAACCAGTCAGAACCAGATCTGCCTTCAGACCCTCTGAAGAGACCTTGCTTAGTCTGAAAGAATTGGTGTCCTTAATTGAACCCAAGTCCATAGATGAAGCTCTTCAGGACAAGGATTGGATTCTGGCCATGGAAGAAGAATTGAATCAATTCTCCAAGAACGATGTTTGGAGCTTAGTGAAGAAGCCTGAGAGTGTCCATGTTATTGGAACGAAATGGGTATTCAGAAACAAGCTGAATGAGAAAGGAGATGTAGTCAGAAACAAGGCAAGGCTAGTTGCTCAAGGCTACAGCCAGCAGGAAGGAATAGACTACACTGAAACATTTGCTCCAGTAGCAAGACTGGAGGCAATCAGACTGTTGATCTCTTTCTTAGTAAATCACAACATAGTTCTACATCAGATGGACGTGAAGAGTGCCTTCCTAAATGGTTATATTTCAGAGGAAGTCTATGTCCATCAACCCCCAGGTTTTGAAGATGAGAAGAAACCAGACCATGTGTTCAAATTGAAGAAATCACTCTATGGTCTGAAGCAAGCTCCCAGAGCATGGTATGAGAGACTCAGCTCATTCCTTCTGGAGAATGAGTTTGTAAGGGGTAAAGTAGATACAACTCTTTTTTTGTAAGACTTATAAAGATGATATCTTAATTGTGCAAATTTATGTTGATGATATTATATTTGGTTCTGCTAATCAATCTCTATGCAAAGAATTTTCTGAGATGATGCAGGCTGAATTTGAGATGAGTATGATGGGAGAATTAAAGTACTTTATGGGAATACAAGTTGATCAAACACCAGAAGGAACATATATCCATCAGAGCAAGTACACTAAAGAACTTCTGAAGAAGTTCAATATGCTGGAATCTACAGTGGCCAAGACTCCAATGCATCCTACATGCATTCTGGAGAAAGAAGATAAAAGTGGTAAAGTATGTCAGAAGCTCTATCGTGGCATGATAGGTTCACTTCTATACTTAACTGCATCCAGGCCAGACATACTATTTAGTGTTCATTTATGTGCTCGTTTCCAATCAGATCCAAGGGAAACCCACTTAACTGCTGTTAAGAGGATCCTAAGGTATTTGAAAGGCACCACTAACCTTGGCTTGATGTATAAGAAAACATCAGAGTATAAGCTTTCAGGTTATTGTGATGCTGATTATGCTGGAGATAGAACAGAGAGAAAAAGTACTTCTGGAAATTGTCAATTTCTGGGAAGCAATCTAGTCTCATGGGCAAGCAAGAGGCAATCAACCATTGCACTATCAACTGCAGAGGCAGAATATATCTCAGCAGCAATATGCAGCACTCAGATGCTCTGGATGAAACATCAGCTGGAGGATTATCAGATCCTTGAGAGCAATATCCCAATCTATTGTGATAACACTGCTGAAATTTCATTGAGTAAGAATCCTATCTTGCATTCAAGGGCAAAGCACATTGAGGTAAAGTATCACTTTATTAGAGATTATGTACAGAAGGGCGTACTTCTTCTGAAGTTTGTTGATACTGACCATCAATGGGCAGATATCTTTACAAAGCCCTTAGCAGAGGATAGATTTAATTTTATTCTGAAAAATCTAAACATGGACTTTTGTCCAGAGTGAAGATGGATCAGAACCTCTGACTATGATACTTCTTGATCAGAAGATGTCTAGTCCAGAAGGTAACTCAATCAGAGTGTGTGTACCCACTGGTACTGACTCTGAAGCTGAGACAGCAATACGTGTGTCAGTATTTCTGATGCATAGTTCCTTGTGCCCGTGTGACAGTCTGTTATGATTGCGTGTAGATATGCTTCTCTCCTGTGTGTGATTTGTGTATTTACTGTTACTATCTATCTTTAATTTTCAACCGTTGATCTTAAAGTGCTTTTTAAATCAACAACGGTTATTTGTCAAAACCCACTATACACACACGATCTCCTTCACTTCCGGTTTTTACTCTATCTCTCTCTGCTATTTCAAAACCGCTCATCCTCGATTTCTCTCTCGATCTCTCTTCATCTTTCAACCTTCATCTTCTACCTCAAACCTTCAACCGCTTCAAAAATGGTGAGTCAAACCAGAAGAACTACTGCAGATGCAACCCAGTTCCCTCACATGGTAGTTGGTCTAGCAACGGGTCAAAGGGGTCCTGAGAATCCGACACAAGATCAAGGTCAAGCTCAAGAGCAGATTCTTTCGATTGCAGAACGGGGCTGTGCCGTTCATTGCGTTTTTGCTCCTGATGAACTTCAAGTCCTGGCAGAATGGAGATTCGACCTCGACAACCTGGCTGCAAATGGGTATGATCTTCGTCCTGAAGTCCAAGTTCAAGGTTGGGGAAATTACTTCAACAGACTTCGAGGACCGGTGTATGATAAACTGATCACGGAATTCTGGAAGCACGCCGACTGTGATGATACTCAGGTGGTATCTCACATTCTTGGAAGAAAGATCATCATCACAGAGAAGTCCTTCGTGAACTTGCTGGGTGCAGACACTGCTTTTGGGTATCGTTTCCAACTCACGGAATCGAAGCTGAAACCCAGCACCAAGGATACAATCAACAAGGCCCTGTACACCACTTACAAACCGGGCAAGACGAATTACAAGGTGATGGACCTTCATCCCAAGCTCAGGATCTGGCACAAAATTTTGCTCCACTGCATAAACCAGAGACCAAAGGGCAGTTCCCCAGACTACATCAACTTCAACCAGAAGGTGATGCTATTCTTCATCCAAGACCAGAAGAAGATCTGCCTTCCCTACTTCCTGTTCTCCTACTTGAAGGAATGTATCCGGAAGTCTCGTACCACTGCCTCTATCAAGTCAGCGATCAAGTGTATTCCCTTCGGGAGACTTCTGTCTGATCTCTTCATTGAGAGTGGCCTAGTTCAAGATCTGATAAATGCTGGATGCACAGAGGATCTGACCACCATTGTCAGTGATGTCTTCACGGCAAACTCTCTAAAAAAGATGGGCCTAATCAAGAAGAAGATTGCTCCTGCCCATGAAGACACATCTTCTGAGATCAGAAGTAGAAGGATGCCTCTGAATGACTACCCTCTGTGGACGCAGGCAGACAATCCTGACACCATTAGGTGTTATGTTGAAGACCTAAGGGCTCAAGGATTCGAAATTGATCTCGATGACTTCTTCAGCAGACTGCCGCCAGCTCCAGAGTTTCCTTCTCCTCCCAAGAAGAAAGTTCAGAGGAAGATGATCCTAGAAGACTCTTCTGAGGAATCAGATGTCCCTCTGATCAAAAAGAAGAAGGCTGGTCAATCCAAGAGAAAGCAAGATGAAATCAGCAAGCCCGATGATGGCGATGATGGTGATGATAGTGATAATGAGGATGGTCCTCCTAAGAAGAAGAAGAAGCAGGTCAGAATCGTGGTGAAGCCTACTCGGGTGGAACCAGCTGCTGAAGTGATCAGAAGGACTGAAACTCCTGCCAGAGTGACAAGATCATCAGCACATTCAAGTAAGTCTGCCATTGCTTCTGATGATGATTTGAATTTATTTGATGCACTCCCCATATCTGCCATGCTCAAACACTCTTCAAATCCCCTCACTCCTATTCCTGAATCCCAACCAGCTGCACAAACCACCTCTCCACCACATTCCCCAAGGTCTTCGTTCTTTCAACCTTCCCCTACTGAAGCACCTCTCTGGAATTTGCTCCAGAACCAACCCTCTAGGTTAGAAGAACCAACCTCTCCCATCACCATTCCATACAACCCACTTGAACAACCAGAGCCTACCCACACACAACCTGGACCCAGAACCTCTGATCACTCTGTCCCAAGAGCATCAGAACGTCTGGCTCCCAGAACTACTGATACAGACTCTTCCACAGCCTATACACCTGTATCCTTCCCAACCAATGTTGCTGACTCTTCTCCCTCCAATAACTCTGAATCCATTAGACAATTCATGGAGGTCAGAAAAGAAAAGGTGTCTACCTTAGAAGAGTATTATCTCACTTGTCCAAGCCCTAGGAGATATCCTGGCCCTAGACCTGAACGTCTAGTTGACCCAGATGAACCTATCTTGGCCAATCCTTTACAAGAGGCAGACCCTTTGGCTCAACAAGCTCACCCTGCCCCTGACCAACAAGAGCCTATTCAACCAGAACCTGAACCAGAACAATCTGTATCCAACCAATCCTCGGTTAGATCACCCCATCCTCTGGTTGAAACTTCAGAACCTCACCTTGGAACCTCTGAACCCAATGATCAAATGTTTAACATTGGCTCTCCACACGGTGCCTCTGAAGCTCACAGCAGCAATCACCCAGCCTCTCCTGAAACCAACCTCTCCATAATTCCTTACACTCACCTCCGACCCACATCTCTCTCTGAGTGCATCAATATTTTCTATCATGAAGCCTCTTTGAGGCTACGCAATGTGCACGGTCAGACTGACCTAAGTGAGAATGCTGAACATGTGGCTGATGAGTGGAACAATCTGGGCACTTGGCTAGTGGCTCAAGTTCCAATTATGATGCAGCTCCTGCATGCAGAGGGAAGTCAGAGCATTGAGGCTGCAAAGCAAAGGTTTGCTCGAAGGGTGGCTCTTCATGAACAAGAACAGAGACATAAGCTTCTTGAAGCTATTGAAGAAACCAAGAGAAAGAAAGCTCAAGCAGAAGAAGCTGCACGTCAAGCAGCAGCTCAAGCTGAACAAGCCAGATTAGAGGCAGAACGACTTGAAGCTGAGGCTGAAGCTCTTAGATGCCAAGCACTTGCACCAGTAGTGTTTACTTCTGCTGCTTCTGCTTCCATTCCAGCTCCTCAATCTGCTCAGAATGTTCCTTCCGGTTCTACTCAGTCAAGCTCGTCCAGACTCGACATCATGGAACAGCGTCTTGACACTCATGAATCCATGCTAATTGAAATGAAGCACATGATGATGGAACTTCTGCGTCGATCTGATAAACCCTAGTTTTAGGATCTCCTCGCTTTTCTTTTTCTTTAACGTTGTTTTATTTTTGTTAAACTCTGTTTCTTTTTATTTAATTATTCTACTTTGTTCGTTTGTGATTATCTATGCATATCTATATATATTTTTGTCACATATGTTTGCAAAAATCCTTTTATTCATAATTTCTTTATGTTTACATCATACATTCTTTCCCTAAAATCTAGAATGGAGGATCCCTCCTCATTCTTCTGCACTCCTGGCGCTGCTCTGACCTATCCTTCTCCAGACGCTCCAGTGCATGCTGGATGTTGTTGAGCCTGTCCTTTAGCTCATCCCTCTCCAGAATCTCTTATGTAGTCTTGAGCTTCTCTTCCAGACTCTCTTTTTCTTCCAGCAGCTTGAGTTCAAGCCGGCTGAGTTCTTGCACCTCCTCCACGAAGGCAAGAAATTCCCTCAGGTCTCTCTTCAACTCTGGACGCAGGTCCTCCTCCAGCAGTGTCCGTGTTAGCTCCGCGATGGTCGTTGTACCCTCTGGATGCCTGATGTTCAGGAACAAGTCCTCCTCGAAGGCCTTCTTCCTCAGCTCTTCTAGTGCTACGATGTATGATGCCATTTTTTCTTTACTGCAAATTGATCGAGTTGTGCAGCTTACCTTTCTCTCCAACGCTTTATATAGGCTTCACTTTCTCTCTGAAATTTAATTCTCCTACAGTTTCTCGAGGTTAAGTTCTTGGTAACTGACCCTTCTCTTTACTCCCTTGACCGGTGGTAAACGTTCTTCTCTTGCATTAACTCTTCTATTTATTTCGCCTAACTCTGATTCTTACATCGTTTTCATTTTCTTTAAACTTAGACCTTCTCTAAGGGGGAGTACCTTGTACTTCAAGCTAAGTTTTTCACACCCCAAGCTTTTTGCTTATGACAAAAAGGGGGAGTACACCCAGTTTTTGATGTGTAAGATGTGTTAGTGTGATTTATTTTTTCTTTTGGAGAATTTAAGAGTTCCACCTTCATGACCATAGATGTGTCACTGGGCAAATACAAGGAATACATTTCACTTCTTCTGAAGTGATTCTAAGTTGACTCTGATACTCAAGACTCTGATACCTTGTCCGTGACTCTGATTACTTATGCGCTCTGATTACTCGATTTTCATCTATGTCATAAGTTTTTCACTCTGAACTCTTATATCATTTAGCTCAGAATCTAGACTTTACTAACGTTTTCATCAAGTATTAGATTCAGGGGGAGCTAAGCTCAGAATCAAGCAGTGACTTGAATTCAGAATGAGCAAGATAAACTATTCACATCAGGATAAGTCTTATTCTATATCCCTAAAACTCTGAGTGAATTCAGTTTAATGTTTCAGAATTGTTCATCAAAAATCTCAGTTTTGTCATCATCAAAAAGGGGGAGATTGTAAGATCAAGTTTTGATCTAGTAGTACAACTCTATGTTTTGATGATTACAAGTTAACCTTTTGATATGAACAATTGTGGTACTCTAACGTGTTTTTCTGAGTGTGCTATTTACAGGCTCTGACCTCAACTCAATCTCACACAAATCAGAAGCACTGTGTATAAAGAGCAACCCAAGCAACGCTTTCGCATTCACCATGTTCAGTATGAACAGTGGAAAAGCTTCAGAAGTTCTGAAGCTATACAAACTCTGATGTGGACTCAGTCACTAGAAGCTCTGAAGATCCAGAAAGTCTGACAACCAAGAAACACTGAAGGCTCAGATATTCTGATGGTGTAGAAGACTCTGAAGATCCAGAAGCTGATTAGTGAAGTTCTGATGTCCAGAAGCAAGATACTCTGAAGACCATGTTCTTCCCTCTGAGTTCAGAATCAGAAGAAACAATGGTCAGAGGATCTGGGCTTTCCCTCTGACTCTGATCAACCGGCTTCACAAGTTCCAATATGAAGCATTCCCCTGATCAGAAGTCTCCTAGGTTTAAAGGTCAAGTCGCTATCCAAGTACAAAAGCAACTGTACCTTCCTGACGACCTACCTAACGTTCTCAGCCACAGCAGAAGCTGGATTTTCCAGAACTGCCCTCCAACGGTAGCATTTCCCATGCAACGCTCAACCCTAATCCTTGGAGTATATAAAGAGGCTGAAGACTGAAAGAAACGGCTAGAAGCATTCACATACGCGCAAGACAAACTTAAATTCTTCTAAGCTTTCTTTCATCTGAAATTCATTGAGTTTACTATTAGCTTTTTAGAAGCAAATCTCTTGTAAACAATTCTTTGATAAACAGTTTGTTTAGTTCCTTTAGGAGATCAAGGTTGATCGGATCCTAGAGAAGACTAAGAGAGTGAATCTTAGTGTGAGCTAAGTCAGTGTAATTGTTAGTCACTTGTAGGTTTCAAGTGCAGTTGTAACTCTTACCTGATTAGTGGATTGCCTTCATTCTAAGAAGGAAGAAATCACCTTAACGGGTGGACTGGAGTAGCTTGAGTGATTTATCAAGTGAACCAGGATAAAATCCTTGTGTGCTTTTCTATCTCTTATCTTTAGCACTTAAGTTCTCGAAAGATTTGTCAAAATCTTTAATCTGGAAGTTTTATACTGAAAACGTTATTCAAACCCCCCTCTTTCTACCGTTTTTCATACCTTCATCCATGCCCACCCGTACCCATTAACATCCCTAGCCACATCTCTTATAAAGTCTTCTCATCATCCAAACTTAACCAATGTGGGACTCCAACTCCGCACTTGAATTCTCAACAATCTCCCTCTCGAGTGCGAGTAACCACTACATTATCATTAGTTCCCCTCCGTGGAAGCCTATCCACCCTTGCACCGCTGTTCGCTTCACCACGTCAGCGGAACTCGCCGCCATAGCCTCACCGCCGTTTGTTGCAATTCCTCCTGTCTTCCTCTACTCATCGCTTTGCCAAGTTTTGCCTTTGCGTTTGTTTTACGATTTAAGTTTGAGTTTCATGTGACCATTTTGAATGTGTGCCAAAGAATCCCTTACAGGCTGGGGGTTGGGCCTCTCAGGGAAGACCAACTCCCTGGCTTGCGCACCGCCCTAAGGCAAGCGTCCCTGGGTGAGGGCCTCTGGGATCTCGCTCAGTCAACTTATGAAAAAAGAAATAGAATGAAGAAGTGACACTTGTCAAAGTTGTCACTTTTTAGTTTCAAAAATTGTATCTACTGTATATTAGATGATAAAATTTCAGTTATTTTGTTATTTATTATCTTTCTTATGTGATTTGTCATATTAAATTATATTAAAGAAATAATAAATTTTTAAACATGAAAAATTAAGATTCAATTTCTTATTCATGCACATAACATTATTAAGATATGTATTTAATGCATTTGTTCAAGGAATATATATATATATATATATATATATATAAACTTTTAAAATTGGAAAATTAAGAATAATTTTTTAATATTTAGAAAGTAAGCTTCTTCATTTTCATTTCCCTTCTACCACTACAATAAAACGGAGTATACTAAAAAACGTCTAATTATCTTTTTATTTTATTTTCCAGTGTTATTGAGGTTGACCTTCTTTTTCCATAACACAACATGGAATAATAATTATTAGTGTAAATCATTATCAAAATCTTCGATAATGCTAGAATAATATTGCACGCAACAATTACTAAATATTAAATTTCATTTATTTTGTTATTGATTATTTTTCTTATGCGATTTGCCGTATTAAATTACATTAAAGAAATAATAAATTTTTAAACATGTAAAATTAAGATTCTATTTCTTATTCATGCACATAACATTATTAGGGAAAATATTTTATGCATTTGTTCAAGGTATATATATATATATATATGGGGAATGCTAATGCACACCCACCCTCTTTTTAGAAGGTGTGCATTAGCAATCTACACCTTTTTAGAAGGACAAAAAAACCAGTTTTACTTTTTTGGATAGAACTGACTTCTAGTGGGTATTAAAGTAATTTTGCAATCAACATTTTCTCTCTCCTGTTCACCTCTTCTTCTTCCCACATCCAATCACTGCAAAACACCTTCACTTTCTCACTCCAATACATTTTCTCGTCTGACCTTCACTTCTTCCTCTTCTCACCTTCTTCTTCCCACACCCAACCAACATTCAGTGTAAAGGAAGAAAAAAATTTGATTTAGTTCAAATTAATTGAAACGTTTACCATCAACCTAGAAAGATGAAAATTGGAAAGACAAATGCAAGGAGTTACAGTTGCATCATCAACAACACCCACTATGACAAGATGAAAATTCAAATCTCTTCTCTTTAGAAGCTTTTTTGGCTACGCGTGGGAGCTGTAGATGCTATTTCAATTGTTGATTTTAATTTTTTTTTCTATTTGCTGCTGGTTTACTTTTTCCCCCAATTCACTCCCACGTTCCAAAACGAGGAAATAACCTCATAGCAATCAAAACCTCTTTATTAGAATCAAACCCCGCAGTTACAGAAACCCCTTTTCTTCGCATACCATTCCAACTTGATATGCGAATTGCCAAGCGAACCCAACCAAACTGAAGGTGTTGTTGCAGTGATTGGATGTGGGAAGAAGAAAAGGTGAACAGGAGAGAGAAAATGTTGATTGCAAAATTACTTTAATACCCATTAGAAGTCAGTTATATCCAAAAAAGTAAAACTGGTTTTTTTGTCTTCTAAAAAGGTGTAGAGTGCTAATGCACACCTTCTAATAAGAGGGTGGGTGTGCATTAGAATTCCCCTCTCTCTCTCTATATATATATATATATATATATATATATAGTAGAACATGCACCCATACCATTATCATTAAAAGAGAAAAAAACACTGGTTCTCGTAGATAGTTCAAACAGTGACCTTGTGACAAGTATCCTTCTCCGGTTGTCAGCGAAAGACGTGACCCGATGCAAGTGTGTGTCAAAGCAATGGCGGGATATGATATCCACCCATTGGTTCTGTCACTCCCACACTCACACATCTGCCCCATCTTCGCTTTGGGTATGTAACAAGTATATTGTCTCTTTCACCCAAAACTCTCCAGTAAGGTCAACTATGAATCCTTCCATTGAAATTATGCAATCATGTAATCATCATCGTCTATGTAACTGTACAATCATGCAATCATGCAATGGTCTTCTTCTATGCAATCTAAAATTTGGCGGGGTAGGAAAAGTCATTTAAAATACGGTTACCTAGTCAAAAACCCAGTGACTGCGAAATTTGTTGATCTTCATTTCCCTCCGAAAAGTAACTATCATGAAGCACCACTTGGAAAAAAAATCTTTTATGATTTTGAACAAATACCAGCCCTTTATTTGGTTTTTGACCCTTCAAGGTCCCTTTACTTTAAAGTTATTTCATTCGTAAAGGTCGAAAGTTGTGATAGTGGGATGTTTAAGATCTTTGTGTATTCGTCTGAGACTAATTCGTGGGATGAGGGTGGGGTTTTCTTCACTGCTCCCTCTGATATGAAGGTTGATTCTGGAGTTTATTGCAATGGTGTTGTGCATTGGTACAATCCTGGTGAGGTTTCAATGTATTTTGATGTGTATGAACAATGCTTTAAGCCAGTACCTGAACCAACATTTAGTGATCCCTGCATTGTTAAGTATTTTGGGGAGTTCAAAGGGACTTTGCATTTGGTGTTGACCGAGGGCGATAACAAGTTGGATTTTGATGTTTTCAAGCTAAAGGAAGATTACTCCAGTTGGGTTCTGATATACCATGTGGATTTGAATCTTGCAAGGGATGAATTTTTTACGAGCTTTCCATATCATGTAGTATGCGTTGTCCTTGAAGGAAATGAAGAAGATTGGATGATTGTGTTCTTTGTGGGTTCCAAAATGGTGTCCTATAATCTAAAGGATCATGCTTCAAGGGTAGTCCATGAAGTAGGTTTTATGAATGAAACCTGGGTAAGGAAATCATTTCATTTGTACTTTGAGACCATATGTAATGTCCCTTGAATGTTATTTGGAAATTTTATCTATGCCAATAATTTTAATGGTTTATTTATCAAAAGAAAATAATTGTAATGGTTCATACAGTTAGTTAGTTGAGCTTATTAGTTATCTCATTTCGTATTAATTCTTATCAAAATGAAGTGAGAATTTTATATCGTTAAATATGACTGTTTGGTTTGTCCATTTTCAAAGAAAACAGAAAATAGAGGAGAAAATGTGTTTGGTTAAAATTTTGAATTGTTTTTCTTTGAAAACACTTTTTAAAATCAGTTCAAAATTGAAAACAAAAAATTGTCGTTTTCTTTATTTCCACAGGATAGCCTTTGAAAATGGGAGGAATGAAAACACAGTGGCAATTTTGTTAATAAGTGAAATTTTATTTTACAAAAAATTATCGTTTTCTTTGTTCAATTCTCCCACGCAACAAATATAGGTGTGTTGAAGAATCGCAATTTGTAACAGTGACCTGTTGAAAGGTTTTTACCACTTGTACTCTTGAATCCCTTTTAAGACTCAATTGTAGTATAGTAAAGAGTTTTGTCATATCAACTCAGTTATATTAACCTTCAATCCCTTGATCGATTAACAATAGTGGGTAGCATTAAGCTTGGATGTTTGAATAGACTAATGATCTAACCCTATCCCTAGACCTTAGAATTATTAGATGATTTTACCTATTTCAGATTTAAATAGCTAGTTCCCACCATCCTCTTAAATCTAAATTCATGTTCTAGGTGATCAATCCAAAAAAAGCATGAAGCACAAGGTAAAAATCATTAAATCATGGAAAAGATACATATGATTAACTCTAGTTCAGACTCAATTGGAAACGAAGGTGGAGTTCCTCATAAAGAACTGAAGTGAGTGGGGTTCTCATTTCTTTGCAATGAATTTTTGAACGAAACTGTTGTCAATGAAGGGCATGAAATGCAGAACACTAGAACATTAAAAATGGCGTGTTTAATTCACCACTTTAATTTTGGAAAGCCAATCAAGATATTTTACAAATGATAGTAGAATTTAAATGAATCAATTCAATTTCTTAGTATTTCAAATTCCTTGAAAAATCTTTTACCTTTCTTTGTGCAAATTTTTTTCATGTTTTTGGATTTCGATTGAATTTTTTTTGGCTCTTGTTTCCCATGCTTATGTGTTGTGTTTGTATATGTATGTCAAATGTGAAACACTGGATGCAGCTTAGAATTAGGGGGTAGATTAAAGCTTATAAGTGACTTGTCCATACTGACATACTGCCATTGCAAAGCGAGTGCATTTGTAATTGCTAAACTCTACTGCTTGTTTGTTTCTTGCTCAACTTTGACTTTGTGTCATTGTTTAAGCTCTGCAAGTACCATGAACACATCTGCTCCACCTTTGACAGTATCACCGGCTTTCATTGACATTTGACAATTTGACATTGTTGCATTGATTTTCATCCAATCTTACTAACTAATTGACTTTTCATGTTCAGGAAATTTTATTATACCAGACTAGATTCTTTTTTGCTAAAGGCACCTAGAGTTGGAGGTTTTAAGTTAGGAAGATCCGCCGGCCCCTCCTCATTCTCTACAGGGTTCCAACCCTTTCTTCAACATAGGTGACAACGAGCTGGGTAGAGATTTAAGAGATCGAACAAGAGAATAAGAAGCAGAAGATATGATGAAATGGAGAAGAATGTAACCTAAGCTAGTTAAAAGGGAGTGAAACATTCTTTCCTCGCGTAACAAAAAAAAGGGTGTGAAATAGAAAAAAATAAATCTAAAATCTAAATATTGACAGACATGATGTTCAAACCTGGTATCACAAAAGGAGAAGAATGATGTTCCACTAGGCCACCGTGAATTTTGTTTAATAATCTACATATTACTGTATAGATAATATATCTTAAACAAAAAAATTTAGGGTTAATCCTCAAATTGGTTCTTGTCTTTGTGTTGTCGTCTGATTTAGGTCCCTCCCCGGAAAAATTAATGAAAATGCTCCTCTTCTTTATAAATCGTTTGGACCAGGTCCTCGTCGGAGCACAGAGCTCTAAATCGACTAAGTGAGCTGATATGAATTTAAAAATAATAATAAATAAATTACATGTCAGATTTATTAATCAAATTAACTAAAATTAAACCTATTAACAAATCTAACCCTAATATATTTAACAAAATCAATTTCCCCCAAATTAACTAAAAAATAACACTCTAGAATCAGTCATCAAAACACCCCCAAAACAAAACCAGATATGAACAATTCGGACATGAGAGCATTTCAAGTGTGGAAATTGTGAACCCTTTCTCTCATGTCTGATCTTCTATTTATAGGCTCCTTGCCTCAACTGCTTGCTTTCTAGAAGCCACCCACACAATCTGAATTTCCCGCTTACTCTGCAACTACCCACGTTCTCCATGATTCCACGTTCTTGGTCAGTCTGATTTTCTATTTATGTGGTATGTGTTGTCCTTGAAGAGGATCGGATGATTGCACTCTTAGTGGACTCCAAAATGGTGTCCTATAATCTAAAGAATCATACTTTAAGGAACCATGAAGGATTTTATGACCGAAGATATAGTGGGAAGTCATTTTATGAGTACTTTGAGCTATATGTAACGTATGTCCCCTAAATAATATTTGAAAATTTACATGCGCTGGGAATTTTAATGTTTTTATTTATATCGTTTGTTGAACTTATGTAATTTTTTTATTATTTAATCTTATTAAAATAAAAGTTATGAACTGAATGTGGGAAGATAATTTCCTGTAGCAAAATGCATATATGTGTGGGTGTGTGTATGAGCAACATATTAAGTTAAAGGAGTGACTTATGCTAAGAGATGAGAGTATTTAGTAATAACTCTTTAATTAAAATAAATGGTTAGGATTTAACCTCATTTAAAATGCACCACACCCTTCTCGATAATCCTAATTTCCTAATGTCACTAACCCCTCTTTCTTCTTCCCATCAGGAGTGGAAGACAAAGGGAGAAACATAGATTAGTTTTTTGGATCTATAATCAGTGTGAACTCATCCACCCAAATTAACAATCGACTAAACAAACCCAAACCACCCGTAACTAGTGAACGAACGGTAGTGGGTCTGGTGATTTGATGATCTTCATCTGTCTAAAACCGAGTTTTGAGCCTGAATCGTTCATTGCACAACCCTACTTCATAGAAAATTGCCTTGCCGACCTCCGGGCTCAGAGCACGTTATTTATTTTTTCCCCTTTATTGTGGCTATTCAATTACTAATAACTAGTGCTTGTGGTTAGAGAGGAATAATATAATTTTCAGAGGGAAAGGGGTTAATATGCAAGAGGTGGAGGAGATGTATGTGGTTAGAATGGCATGGTGGATAAAGAATGCTTGGCCACAATGCCCCTTTGATATTGATCAGATCACTAGGAACTTGGAAAGCATTCATTTCCCCAAGCACCAATCTGTTCCCAAACGTGTTTCATGGTTACCTCCAGACATAGGCTTGCTGAAATGCAATGTAGATGGAGCATCGAAGGGAAACCCGGGTAACAGTGGTGTGGGTGGGGTCATTAGGGACTCAAATAAAAAATTTCTGGGGTACTTTTCCCTGGGAATTGGTTTCGGATGGGCTTACGAAGCTGAGGTTAAAGCAATTCTATATGGATTACAATTCTGCTATCAATTTCTCTTTAAGAATGTAATCATGGAAAGCGACTCTACAATGGAAATCGGGTGGGTAATCTCTAGAGACAAAAGGCCTTGGAAGTTGATAAATGAATTGAACCAAATTGATTTGCTGATGAAAGTGATCAATTGCATGGAAATAAGACACACTTACAGACATTGGCGGAGTCACCGCCCGGCGACCCTGGGCCCTTGCCCGGGCTCCCGACGTGGCTCCGTTGGCGAAAATAGTTGTGAGACCCAAAGTTTTCAAGTTTAGAATAAACCGAATAAAATTCCTATTCACGATTAGTTGATGTAACGTGAAGGAAAACCTGAACAAGTGTTTATTGAATGGAATAAATTTGTGAAGGAGAAAGTTCAGGAAAAGGCTAAGGATTGTATCAAAGTCGATAAAAGTTATAGCACGATTAATATTCGCTTAAACCTAGGGCAAGAACGCTAGTAAATAGCTAATTTACACTTAAAGACATGATGGAAACTAATTCCAAAAATCTTCAGAGAAATTTTAGAACTTCTCTTAATTCTTCCATAACAATCGTTTCGATACGAAACCCTGGAATGTACGAAGGTCAAATTCCAATACTCGGAAGTTTGCCGAAACTAAATCACTGATAGTTCAAGAAACCTAAAATCAACGGACGATGAAGACTTTTTCTATTCGGAGCTTCAAACGAAGATTCCACACGCGTACGCCTATTTCTCTTGATATTTCTAATCTTTCTTCAGAACGAAGTTTTCTCATCCGACATCAACTGCAAAAAGTAACTTTTCGGGTAAAATCGATTTACACCGACTTTGGATCGTTTGATTTAATTCCAAGAAAACTGTTTTGAGTTCTGGAATTCTGTCGCCAAAACCTATCTTAGAATTCTCCGAGGAATACGTAGGAAAAATCGGAATCGCGAAATTTTCATTTTTCCGCATTTTCCAAAACCTATAAATAGCAAGAAAATGAAAATTTTTCAAAACCTTCACCCATTCAAACCCCAAACCCGCGAGCACCCAAGGAGGAGGAGGAGAAAAAGATTTTCTCCGTTTCTTGCCCGATCGCTGCACCGTTCGTTGCTATTCGAAGACATCGAGGTATAGATGATATCTCTCACTTCTGATCGTCAATTCTGTCGTCTTTCTCTATGTCTTTCTGTGCTCAAAGTTTTGAGCTTTTTGTAAAACTATCCAAATAACTTGATTTTAGTGTCTAAACATATTCCCTACGTGCCCAAGAGTACTTCTAGCGGATTACATTTTGCCGAATGTCGCCGAAATGCCGCCGAATTCCAATTCTGCTTGAAAAACCCATTTTGAGCCAAAGTCTCATCCTTTAAGCTGAAAACTCTCGACTTAGCTTAGCGCTAGTAGGATTAGTTGTCATAAACGTCGTTGGTGACGTCCCCATCCAATTTGTTTTTCGAAATTCCAATTTTGAAATTCTGAGCTGAAAATATTGACCAAAATACCCCTGCGACAGTTTTCGATCCGAAAATTTTTCTGAGCTTAGATTTGTCTTAGTTAAGACTAATGATAACCTAGGAACCAAGTTTGATCGAAGAAAAATCGACGCACACAATTGTGATGTTTGGCCGAGAGCTCCTCTTTAGGGGGAGGAAAATTTTGTTTTTCGAAAACTTGTCTTAACGCGTTAGATTATCGTACTTCGGAGTTTATAATGCTTCGTGTAACCCTTGTACTTATTGTTTGCTGAGTTTCTGACTCATTGTGATTGATTTCTGTGAATTTGCTCCAAGGTTCGTTTGAGGAACTCTGTGGAGTCGGAGAGGAAGGTTGTGAAGGAGAACTTGAGGAGCAAGCTGGAGAACCTACAGGTGAGGGCTAATCACTGAATACTAGATAATGCTTTAGGTGTCGACGAATTCGACTTGATTTATTGTTTATGCACTTGATTGTGTTTGACTGGGAAAAATGTTTTCTGAGGCTACGGCTGACAATTGATAATCATTTATTGCTTGAATTGTTTTTGAGATTGATTCACATGCTATGTGCTAAATGGTTAATCTAGGATGTGTTGATATTGATTCACATGCTATGTGCTAAATGGTTAATCTAGGATGTGTTGATATATGTGCCATGACTGTTGGATTGTGTTACTTCGATTATGAAATTACACATATATCTGCTGTACGTCAGAGAGGATAAACAGGCAGTTATGCCAGAACTTGTCATGAGATTTTGGGAAAGTTTGATGGGACGAACGGAGATTCGGACCCTTATTCATATTTTAGTGGATCGAGACCTTCTCTGGGAATTACTTGGGATTATGAGATCTTTTAAACTCATAAGATTAGAGACAAAACTAAATGGAAACTATTTTACAAGGAAAATTCATAAGACATAAAACAACCTCTGAATCTTTAAATAATGATCACAATCGCAAATAAGAGCTTAGGACTTGAATATTAGTTTTGGAAAATGAGAAGTGTCGCCGAGTCCAAGTCTTGAGGAAACTAATACGTTTCCGAGTATGTTGATACTCTTTGCTCGATGAGCAGTTTTGTTGTTTGACTATCTAAAAGATAAGTCGGGAAAATTAATAAGTTACTGAGTATGTTGATGCTCTTTTTGCTCGATGAGCAGTTTTGTTGTTGGGCTATCTGAAAGATAAGCCGGGAAACGGGTAGTTTCCAAGTACATTGGTACTTTTTGCTCGCTGAGCAGTTTTTGACCATCGGATGGAGATGAGTCGGATGATTCGAGAAATCATCAAGAGATACTTTTTATAATTAATTGTCTTTTGTCGCAGAATCGACATTTACCTTAGGGTATTCTTTTTAGAGACAGTAAGTTAGCTAGAACACGTGACGACGTGACGAGTGAGGTCGGAGACGTTGTTTGGCTAATCACTTTGCATTCATGCACTCATTTTGAGGTTAATACATGGTGGGATGCCGGACCTCGGTGGATTCCAAAATGGTCATAAGACCCGGATTTCCACATAAGAACACAGCGGTGATTCTTAGTAGCAGACGGAAATGGCAGACCTACGGGTTCACTGCTGATCTGACTACATTTTGTTTGGTATAAGAGACGCCCGAGCGGAAATGGTCCCACCGTGGCTGGTGTTAGGGCTGACCCGTTGGTGCCCATCCCTCCGGATTGCATCTTGTTCCTTAGCATTGCATTACATGCACCATTCATGCTGATTTGGTTGTCGAGTGTATTTGATATTTGTTAACATTGTTTGAGATATGTTAATTGCCAGCAAATGTTATTTATTTTCGTTGACAGGATATACAATTTATAATGCTGTCATTCATATTTAAGCCTATGTAGTTATTGCTTAAACTTTACCTATTGGATGTACTATTATGTAATTCTTGAGTTGACCCTCGTGCGTGCTACCTGTGTATGGGGGGCTATGTATGCCCTTTTTGTCAGATGTCGATGGCAGATTGGTTCGAGATGGTCGTCCCTTCGGGGGGGACTAGGTTCGAGATGTTGGACCAGGATACCCCGGGCTCATGGGTGGTCGACCCCGCCGGTCACCGAGCTATCTATTCGGGGCGAATAATGGAGGACCGCGTCGACAGAATGAGAAACTTGACGCATGGAGTTTTGAGACGCTACACCGTCAGCTTCAACCTACCACCGGGCGTGCACTGTGGCCCTGGAGTTGTAGTACCACCACCACCGTCGCCTGAGGACGAGGAGGACCCTTCGGAGGAGTTGCCTGTAGGAGGGACTTCATCTGACTCTAGCTCACCCACCGTCGCGGCTGCTGTTGATTTGGGATCGGGTACAGTACCCGCAGGACCAGCTGTGAGGACCGATGCATTCATAGACCTAGTCGTCTTGGATTCAGATTCAGACGACGATCTTGGTGATGCGTAGCTGGGAGTGCTGTGTTGTGCTCCTCTAGTCAGGATTAGGGTAGGGGTAGCGTCGTGGATCTGATCTTCATTTTTCTCATTTTGGGGCAGGGTAGGTCCCCGACCTTTAGCTTTTTGTGTGGTTCTCTTTACGGGAGTCACAGGGAGTTGGTCGGACTAGGAGGTCTTCGGGCCGTTTTTGGGCTGAGCTACTTTCGTTGGAGGACTGTATTCAGAATACTGACCTTATATTTTGTTCTGTACATATTTGCCGACAGGCACTACTTTCCGTCACTGGAAGATTACTCGTGACGTGGCATACTACTTACTGTGGGGGTTGTATATATATCTGTATAATAGTCATGTTTATCTTTCGTCGATACGTCTTTAATTCGACAAGTCTTTTATTTACTTAAAACAAATATCGAAAAAAAAATATTCACGTTTTTTTCCGCTTCGTTTTCTTTTTGTTACTAAAGTGACGCCACCGAAATCGGGGTGTTACAATAGTCTAGGGTAGAGGGGTTGGGGTGGAAGGAGGAGGGATTTGTGGGCAAGATTTTGGGTTAAGTCATGAGATTTGAGGTTGTGTGCAAGGCTAAAGTCTGCTGTTAGATTTTCCTCTACTCTCAAGGATCCACTGTGATTGGGAAAGGGTATTCCATTCATGATTCATCTGTTTCTAGTGACGCATTCACTGAATGAATCTGTAGATCTAAGCAAATAAGCCATAAAAAAGTGATTTTTTTTCTTTCTCCACTTTATTTAAAAGTCTCACTTTTTTGTGTTTACCCAAAATCCGAAATCTATTTTGAGTTGATGAATATGGTATCCGAGGTTTGCACCAACACTGTTTTTCCCCTGGCTGTGTGCGCATTAATTCCTTCTGGAAGTTGAAGCTGCATCGTGGGATAGGCCCTTATGCATTTTGTTTCCCTTGCAATTCCTGGGCTTGCTGTTTGTGTGTCTTGGCAGGGGATTGTTTGAACCCTTTTGCTGGGCTTGTTTTGATTTTTTTCTATCTTGTTTTTTTGGGTATCCTTTGTAATTACTCCATGGGTTGAAATACCCATTTATTCCAACTATGATTGACCAAAAAAAAAAAGAAAGAGGCGGTGCGCTCTTTCTTCTCCACGGGACGCCTCCCTCTTGAAATCAATGAAACGGTGGTAACCCTAATCCCAAAAATCCCAAACCCGGAGTCCATCACTCATTACCGGCCCATAAGCTGTTGTAACTTCACCTACAAGGTAATCTCTAGAATCATAGTTACAAGACTCAAGGGTGGGCTTAATCAACTCATCACCCCCAATCAAAGCGCCTTCATAGGTGGAAGAATGATCCAAGATAACATCATGATAGCACAAGAGGCTTTCCACAACATCCTTCACAAAGGAAGAGCGAGCAAAGATCATGTGGCCCTCAAGCTAGATATGAGCAAAGCTTATGAGAGGGTTGAATGGAGCTTCCTTGAAAAAACCCTCTATGCTTTCGATTTTAAAGATGAGTGGATCAAACTGGTCATGTGCTTGGTTAAAGGTGTCACATACAAAATCAAAATCAATGGATTCCTCTCCCAGAAAATCACCCCTCAACGTGGTCTCCGACAAGGAGATCCGCTTTCACCTTACTTGTTTGTTCTTTGTGCAGATGTTCTCTCCCATATGTTGAGGCAAGCACAAGCAAGCGGCAAAATTGAAGGAATTAAGCTTGCCCCATCGGCCCCAAGCCTTACACACCTGTTCTTCGTGGATGACTCACTACTCTTGACCAAAGCCAATATTGGTGAAGCCTATCATCTCATGCATATACTCAATACCTTCTCACTTGCATCAGGGCAACGCATAAACTCTCAAAAATCAGGTCTGATTTGCAACAAGGCTTTGGCTCAAACCCTCAAGAGGCAGCTTGCTCATACACTCAAAATCCAGATTTGGGACTCCCCGGGGGTCTACTTAGGGCTACCAGCAATATGGGGAAGAAATACGAACCATTCCTTAAGTTGGCTCAAAGAAAGAATTTGTGGAAAAATGGCCGGTTGGAAGGACGTACTACTTAACCAAGCCGGTAAAGAAGTGTTAATCAAGTCAGTCATCCAAGCCATTCCAACATATGCAATGGCTATTATCAAATTTCCCAAAGGCTTTTGCACCTCCCTCAACTTCTTGGTAGCAAGATTCTGGTGGAAGGGACAACACAATCAAAGAGGGATTCATTGGCGTAAATGGGACTTACTCACAAGAAGGAAGCAAGAGGGTGGCATTGGCTTCAGAGACTTCCAACAACAAAACATTGCCCACCTTGCCAACCAAGCTTGGAGAATTGTGACACATCCGGAAGCCCTTTGGGTTAAAATCTTAAAAGCTATCTATTTTCCAGGTCTTGATTTTCTAGAAGCGACTAAGCCTGGCAATTCCTCTTGGATGTGGAACAGTATACTAGAGGGTCGTGACTTCCTCAAACAATGGACGTTGGGCTGTGGCAAAAGGGAACAAAATTAACGTTTGGAAGGATGTTTGGCTTTGGAATAGTGAGAGCTTACGTCAGTGGGACAATGAACAAGATCTCTTGGTTAGTGAGCTGATTTCCCCCTCCACGGGTAGATGGGATATTGACAAAATCAGAGCCCTACTCCCAAATGCACAAGCCATGGTAGCCTCGTAAACACCCAAAGGCCTCATAGAAGAGGAAGACAATTTTATTTAGCCCCATCATCCCTTTGGAAAGTATAGCGTCAAGTTTGGCTACCATAGAGCAAAACAAACCACTTCACCGATTGACACCTCGCCTGGACCATCTCATGCTATTCCTAAGGAGCTTTGGAATACGATTTGGGGCATCCATGTACCACCTAAGGTTAAACATTTTATTTGGAAGGCATGCCATAATGACTTAGCAGTCAAGCATAATCTCAATCGCCGTAGAATCTCCCCAAATGATCTCTACCTTGTCTGCCAACGTGATTCTGAAACCATTGAACATACCCTCCTTCTTTGCCCATGGACAAGAGCTGTTTGGTTTGGCTCTCCACTCCAAATCATCATCAACCCTAACATCTCCTCCTTTGACCAATGGCTTACACTTATCGTGAACAGACTCAATGGCCCCAATTCATCTGACGAAGGAGTTCCCTTCTTATTCTGCACACTCTGGGGATTTGGAAGGACAGAAACAAGACCACTTTCAACTCTGAACAACCTAACCCCATGATGGTCATCATACATGCTCATTTACTAGCGCAGGTATACACAAGGAATGCTATTGAAAACCCTTTTTCCCACCAGAAGCGTCTCTACGGGAGTAAGGTGTAAGATCAAGTTTTGATCTAGTAGTACAACTCTATGTTTTGATGATTACAAGTTAACCTTTTGATATGAACAATTGTGGTACTCTAACGTGTTTTTCTGAGTGTGCTATTTACAGGCTCTGACCTCAACTCAATCTCACACAAATCAGAAGCACTGTGTATAAAGAGTGACCCAAGCAACGCTTTCGCATTCACCATGTTCAGTATGAACAGTGGAAAAGCTTCAGAAGTTCTGAAGCTATACAAACTCTGATGTGGACTCAGTCGCTAGAAGCTCTGAAGATCCAGAAGTTCTGATAACCAAGAAACACTGAAGGTTCAGATGTTCTGATGGTGTAGAAGACTCTGAAGATCCAGAAGCTGAATAGTGGAAACTCTGAAGTCCAGAAGCAAGAAACTCTGAAGGCCATGTTCTTCCCTCTGAGTTCAGAATCAGAAGATACAATGGTCAGAGGATCTGTGCTTTCCCTCTGACTCTGATCAACCGGCTTCACAAGTTCCAATCTGAAGTATTCCTCTGATCAGAAGTCTCCTAGGTTAAAAGGTCAAGTCGCTATCCAAGTACAAAAGCAAGTGTACCTTCCTGACGACCTACCTAACGTTCTCAGCCACAGCAGAAGCTGGATTTTCCAGAACTGCCCTCCAACGGTAGCATTTCCCATGCAACGCTCAACCCTAATCCTTGGAGTATATATAAAGGCTGAAGATTGAAAGAAGCGGCTAGAAGAAACTAGCAAGAAGCAATACACACGCGCAAGACATATTCAAAAATATTCTAAGCTTTCTTTCATCTTGTAATTTATTTAGTTTACACTCAGCTTATTTAGAAGCAAACCTTTGTAAACACCAACCTCAAACAGTTGTTTGATTTTCCTTAAGGGACCGGGTAGGTCAGTATCCTTAAGAAGACTAAGAGAGTGAATCTTAGTGGTAGTTCCTTTAGGAGATCAAGGTTGATCGGATCCTAGAGAAGACTAAGAGAGTGAATCTTAGTGTGAGCTAAGTCAGTGTAATTGTTAGTCACTTGTAGGTTTCAAGTGCAGTTGTAACTCTTACCTGATTAGTGGATTGCCTTCATTCTAAGAAGGAAGAAATCACCTTAACGGGTGGACTGGAGTAGCTTGAGTGATTTATCAAGTGAACCAGGATAAAATCCTTGTGTGCTTTTTTATCTCTTATCTTTTGCACTTGAGTTCTCGAAAGATTTGCCAAAATCTTTAAGGTGGAAGTTTTGTACTGAAAACGTTATTCAAACCCCCCCTTTCTACCGTTTTTCATACCTTCATAAGGAACCGGAACCAAGGCCCATGGAAGGCACCTGAAAGAGGAGAGATTAAAATTAACACGGATGCAGCATGGAAAAGTTTCCTACATACCAGTGCTTTGGCAAGTGTTGCCTGCAACCATACACGCCTCGTCCTAACTGGAATTGCGTCGAAGTCCCTTTGTCCAACTCCATTGATGGCTGAAGCTTCTGCTCTGAGAGAAGTCCTCATTCTGGCCACTAACCTGGGCTGGGGAAAGGTGTGGCTAGAATCTGACCGGCAGAGATCAATAGGGGAAATCCAAATCATCATTGAGGATATCTTGAGACTTAAACATAATTTCCAATCCTGCAAGCTCACCTGGACCCCTGGAAGAGTGAATCGCGTTGCCCACACTGCGACCCAACTCCATAGCAGAGGCATCCTTCCACTGAATTGGTGCTCTGCCCCACCTCCTTCCCTTGCAACCGAGCTGCATTCCGACAGGGTACCCTTCCTTAGAGAGCCCGACTGAACCACTAACCTGTCCTTCTACTTGCTGGGCATGATTTGCGCTTGGAAAGGAGCTGCACAGTTGAAGATAGGATAGGATTTGGGCCTTACTTTTAGTGGTGCTCGCTCTCCTTGTTTGAGCATGCACCACGAACTGGTCTTCACATTGTATTCTTCGCCCTTTTCCTCCTAGATTTCCACAGGTGCATGGATAGCCTAGTTGTTAGTGTATGGTTTACCTTTGTAGTGGCCTCTCCACCTCAGTGTGGATACTGTCTCCCACTAACTATGCTCAATTTGTAATTGCCTGCCTTCTACAATTGGCTATTAATGAAAATTGAACCATTGACATAAAATAAAAACTCTCTTGGGCATCACTATGCTACACATAAACTTGTGAATTTTTAAAGTTAAGTTTAAGTTTAAATCAAATTATATATAAAACTGATTCTGTATAACCATTTGTACCGCATAGTTTATAAGTCGCGTACAGTGTACTTGTACCCATATCATGTATCAAAGCGTATGGCGAACCAATTAACTATGGATTGTACCTATATGTTTGGGTTGAGTGTTTAATTGAGAATTGCAACAGATTATTCACGCCGCAACACCACAATACCTACAACTGCGACCGCACCCGCAATTTAAAGTCTTGAGTACGACGTTAGGTGTGAGTAGTTAGGCGTACTAATTATTGTCACTTTTTAGTTTCAAAAATTGTATCTACTATATAGTATATGATTAAATTTCTGTTATTTTATTATTTATTATCTTTCTTATGTGATTTGCCATATTAAATTATATTAAAGAAATAATAAATTTTTAAACATGGATAATTAAGATTCAATTTCTTATTCATGCACATAACATTATTAAGATATGTATTTAATGCATTTGTTCAAGGAAAATATATATATATATATATATATATATATATATATTTATTGGGGAATGCTAACTTACTCCCACTAGTTTTTTAGAAGGAGTAAGTTAGCATGTAACACCTTTTTTGTTAAGACAAAAATAGCATTTATCTTGTGCTTAAAAACAACTTCACCTAATGGGCAATAAGTAATTTAGCTCTTCCTTTATTTAATTTTTTCCTAGAAATCCGTGTTGTGTTTTGTTTTCTCTTCCCACTTCACTTTCTTCAAGCTTCCTTCCCCATTCTTCGTGCTCATGAAGTCCTGCAACATGTCACCATTATTTTTCTCCTTCCTCTTGTTTCAATCTATTTTTTCAGCACTTCCCTTACTCAACAGCCCCATGACACTCTACTCAATCTCCCAAATCTAGACCACCTCGACTCGGTTGATGACTGTACCATCTCGGCAGAGGACACACGGGTGGAGGGTTGTATATTTGTTTTGCGTTGGATCTTGGAACTTAACATGACAAAAACAGAATCACAGCAACAACAAATTAGAGGGAGATGAAAATTAATTCTTTTTTTGACATAGAAAATTAATTCAAGCAAGAAGAAAGAAGAAATGAAAACAAATAACTTATTTTTTTAAATTTAACCTGAAACATGACGTATTGGGTCCATCAGAGAGAATTAATGCTTGGCAATTGGAATGGTGGGGTTCAGGAGAGAGAAAATGCTTGAATTTAAAATTAAATAAAAATGAAATTACACAAATGCCCCAGTATTTAAAGTTTTAAACCATTGTTAAAGAAGAGAAAGTTAGACTTTTTCGTCAAAATAAAAAGGTGTTACATGCTAACTTACTCCTTCTAAAAAACTAGTGGGAGTAAGTTAACATTCCCCATATTTATATAAAAACTTTTAAAATTGGAAAATTAAGAATATTTTTTTAATATTTAAAAAGTAAGCTTCTTCATTTTCATTTCCCTTCTACCACTACAATAAAACGGAGTATACTAAAAAACGTCTAATTATCTTTTTATTTTATTTTGCCAGTGTTATTAAGGTTGTTCTATCCTGAGAACATTGAATGGGGTAGAGTACCTAAAGTGTGAGGAAAACGATATGAATGTTTTAGAGAGAGAAGTCCTAACCGCTAGAGAGAGAGAGAGAATAACTGAATTTTAATCTGAATATTTCTCAAATGAGCCAAGAGTCCCTTACAATTGGTAACCGTCCCCTATTTATAGGTGTGGAGTTGGACTTGGCGCCTCCAATGTCTCCTAATGGGCCAGTTGGGCCTCGGGTTGAGAGACTCAAATCCCTGACGCATTCTTTGCCTAGGGCCAGCGCTCCTGGGCGAGGGACCCCGGGGTCTCGCCCAGTCCACAAGATACCGAGCTCGAAGTGGGTTTTATTACAAAATATCATGTAGTAGAAAAATCATTTCATCAGTACTTTGAGACTTATGTAACGTACTCTGAATGTTCGTTAAAGAAAAAACGTTCCCTGAATATTATTTGGAAATTTATATGTGCTGAGAATTTTAATGTTTTTAACTTTTTTTTTTAAACAAAATCTTGTAATATTTTATTTTAATGTAATCTCTTTGGATTAACTGAGGTCACTCTCCCTTTCCTTCACGCTTCATTCCATTCATATTCGCTCAAATTTACTGATTCTGCAGCGATCTAGCTTATGCACATATCTTAGGTCATTGACTAGTTGAATATTTTTTCAGGTACTTAACTGATCAATTGACAAAAGTTCAGATTGTTAATGAGGTTTGATTTCGTACATCATACACAGTTATTTTTTCTCAATCTGCTGAGAAGAAATGCATCGGCACTGGTCAGTATTTTTTCTTAATTGACACTAGTTGCTTTTGATACCAAGGGCTTTAGTGATGTGATAATTGGAAAATGGGGGAAGTGAGCTATGTTTGAATTAGTCACCAAATAAACATGATCCTGGACCTTACCATTCTGGAATGAATAAAAACAAAAAAGGAAACAGAAAAGCAAGAAATGAAATTGATAGGCGACTGCAATATTTAAAATCATAATTGGTCATATGTTAGAATATAATATAAAACCATTAAAGTGGCCCTTACCCAATAGCTTAAGCTTTTGGGATAAGTGGTTACTTGACATGGTATCAGAACCTCTATGACAGAGAGGTCTAGAGTTCGATCCTTGCTTCCCTAACTTTCTAATTAAAAAGTGAAATTTAATTAAGCACATGATAGGTGGATCTGTGCATTTATTCACGCTTCAAGCCCAAATGACTCTTGCGTGAAGGGACGTGTTAGAATATAATATAAAACCATTAAAGTGGTCCTTACACAACCACTTAAGCTTTTGGGATAAGTGGTTACTTAACATCATACAAGGGCAATTGCTCTGGATAATTAAACTAAGTGAAAGGACAAATAAGGCAGAATATATAGAAGAAGAGTTAATTCCGAATAGTAGTAAAGTTCAAACAATGTTTATCTTGGTTTTAGGCAGGTATTTTTATAATTATTGTAAACTGACCATTGATCTTTAATGGAAATACATGCCTGAAATAAGAGTAAAAGACATGCTAGTTGAATCGTGTATCATATCGTGTATTGAAAGACTTATTTTTTGAATCGTGTATCATATCGTATTATGTATCGTACGATACAAATAAGTCATAAATGAAAAATACATGATATATATAATATAATTAATCAAAATATGACAAATGCAGGTCTTCATCTCCTTCAAAATCATCAATAACATGACAAATGCAGAACACTTCCATACTTGCTAAACTATGCTTTGATCCTACAAGGCTACAACTTAATAAACTTCAAAGTTCAAAATAATCAAAGATGACAAATTGCAAGCGTGCATCCCCTCCAATACACATCATTAACATGACAAAATGAAAAGTACTTTCATGCTTGCTATGCTTAGATCCTACAACTTGGGGATTTAGGGTAATTTCAATCCTTAAATGGATTGGGTCAGGTGGGTCGCCCCACTTTGGCCCATATAAAAAACGTAAGAAATTAGCTTTTTTCTGAACCGGGTCGCGAACTCGACCCGTTTTGCTTAGTTTCTGTATCGTGCGATTCAACTTTGTATCGCGATACAACGATACCTGATATGATACAGCCGATACGGATGCGATACAGGGAAATTCGATACACAAGTACGATGCGTATCATTAATCTAAAAAAATGTATCGTATCGCGTATCGTATCGATGTATCGGCCGATACTTACTACCATGGTACATAAGTGTACATCTGACAAATAACAAACTAGCTAGCTAGCATAGATGAGAGACAACAGAATATACCTGCCTAAAATGACCATGAACTGAAGCTATGATCCAAATGGTGTTATTGCATCTTGATCCGATTGCTTGCGTTAAATATGCATTCCATTGTTAGATCTGTTCTAATTAATTTGATGTTACATAGTTTGATTTATATTTATAATGATTTCTCTTTCTATCAAGTAGAAGGAAAAAAATTGCCTTGTACTTTCAGATGAAATCTAGATAGAAAAAAAAGTTCAGGCTTAAGTCATGAATTATCTTATTCGAATTCAATAATGGCAATAGTTGAAAACAAAGAATAGAAGATTTGAATCCATTTAGACTTACTTTCAAAAAAAAAAAAGAATCCATTTAGACTTACTTTCATCATACCTTACACTTTTGGGTCCCTCAATCCCTTAAGTGCGTCTCTCCTCCAATTCGCGGATGATACTTTATTTATTAGAAAAGCATCCATTCAAAATGTGGTGTGTTGAAGTGCATTTTTCGTTGCTTCGAATTGATTTCGGGTTTGAAGGTCAATCTTTCTAAGAGCAAGATTGTGGGGATTGGCGTAGGAGATGATTTGGAGAGGAGGATGGTAGCAATCCTTCACTGTAGGCCCTCAAAGCTTCCATTCATGTATCTTGGCTTACCGATAGGTAGCAACCCGAGAAGCCTCCGGTTTGGGACCCCGTTGTCTCAAAGATTAGAAAACGACTTTCAAGGTGGAAACAAAAGACACTTTCTTTTGGGGGTAGACTTTGCCTCATCAAAAGTGTTCTTATAGCCCTCCCTCTATTTCACCTCCCTTTTTTCAAATTGCCGACGGGGGTTCTACACAAATGTGAACAATTGATGAGATCCTTTTTTTGGAGGGAGGTGGAGGGAGGGAAGAAAATAGCTTGGGTAAAATGGAGTACGGTTTGTAGACCCAAGGACGAGGGGGGTTTGGGGGTTCAGAACTTGGGCTTGTTCAACAAGGCTCTTTTGGGCAAGTGGAGATGGAGGATGCTTAAGGAGAGGGATGGATTATGGTATAAGGTTCTGTTGATTAAGTATAAGAATGCAATTCCCCAAAGTGCATCGAGTTGGTGGAAAGACCTCCACTCAACGTGTTTCGAAGATGGAGGCGGGGGATGGATGCAAAGAGGTTTATGTCGAAGGATAGGGGAAGGTAATGAAGTCAAGTTCTGGAATGAAAACTGGTTGGGGCTAGGAACTTTGAGGGAAAATTTTGGTAGGCTCTTTACTCTCTCAGTCCAGCAAGACTTTGTGATTAAAGACATGGGAAGGTGGGTAAATGGCTTGTGGCAATGGGAGTTTTGTTGGCGTAGGCCAATTCTGGAGAGGGAATCAAGCATGGTAGATGAACTTCTGAACCTTGTATCCAATCATCAATTGATTAAGGGTACTCCGGATAGCTGGGTTTGGGACAAAGAGGAGGGAGGCCTCTATTCTGTCAAGTCAGCATATTTACTTTTACAGGGAGAGGTGATGGAACCTACTGACAAAGTATTTCACAAACTTTGTCCATAAAAGCACCTTCGAATGTAGTATCATTAGCTTGGAAGGTGCTTTTGAACCGGGTTCAATCAAAGGAGAATTTGAATCGAAGGGGAGTTCTTCAAAGCTCCCCTCATACCTTCTGCTCGTTTTGTTTACAGGCAGAGGAATCAACTTCTCATTTGTTTTTCACTTGCGTTCAATCATGGAAAATATGGAATCAGGTGAACCAATGGCTAGGAGTTTTGATGACTTTACCAGAAGATGGCAAACTGCACTTGTAATCGTTCCTGGGAAGCTGTATCGGCAGGGATAGGAAGAGTGGATTGGGTTTTGTTTTGTTTGGCTGTCCACGATCTGGTACATTTGGCACATTCGAAACAAGGTGATTTTTGATGGAGTGGACTTAGAGCTGTCTATGGCTTTGGAAGCGATACAATACAAGTCCTGGATCTGGCTAAAAGGAAGAATAAAAGGCTTCACTTTCACACTTTACGAATGGACTTCTAACCCGCTGATCTGTTTGGCTACTTTGTAGATATTTTGAAGGAGTTGTGAATTGCCTTGAGGAAGAATCACTGACAGTGGTGTGTCCCTGGGTTACATTCTGTCTTCGTTTTTGCAGATTTTGGTTTCCTATGACTAGTTGATTCCCTGGCTGTTCTGTGGACAACAATTGTTTTCTAGCTCTTTTGGTGAAAATACTGATGCTATATTGTCCCAATAGATCCGTGGCTCTGCAATATACTTGCCAGTGTTTACACTATGGAGGAATTGGAGAGCATTATTATCTGCTTTCAGCAACTTCTGCATTGATTTCATGACAGCAAAGTAGTTCTATTAGCCTAGCATCTAGTATCTCTTTGCTTTAGTATTGGCTGGTCATGTTTTGCTGCTGGCTGTTTTAGTGCAGTAGCTTTGTATTAGTTTTTTCTCTTTTTTCTTTGTAGCATGGGTTGGAGTACTCCTTGTACTCCTTTCTATTTAATTCATTGGCTTATCGAAAAAAAAAAAGGCACACATGAGTTCTCATGTTCTTATATTTTATAAACTATTTTGGTGAATATGAATATGTTCATTTATTCTTATACTGATTTTTCTATCTCGTGGATGAGATATTTGTGTTGTGGGTCTTATTGAACTCGTAACAGTTATATAAGAAAAATAAAATTTCAATTTCCAAGCACCCAATTTCATTATATTTGAACTAGGGCTAAGAGAACTAATGCTATTTCCCCGATATTCCTACTTTGTACCTTGTTCCTGGTTTAGTCATTGTATTATACCTGCTCAACAAATTTTATCCCTCTATTAGCAACTGAGGATGCTGCTCAAATATAGATAGTGGATTAATAGACTAAAATAGCATATCAGATCCAGCACTATAGGGTTGTGTACAACTTTTTATTTGCATTGCAATGGCTATAAGTTCCCCTGAACTGTAGTTTCTTCATTTCTTTCTTTTAACTAGTTAGTATATAGCTAGACACAATAACTATTCTCTTCTAGTTCTTATTATTCCTCTTTTTCTTTGTTTTGTTGGTTCTATTTTGTATGTGTTGTTTAAGACATCTACACTTTGTTAATGTTAATGATGAATGTCACGAGCTCAGTACTTTTTAGCATTACATACGTGTATAGTATAAATTGTAGAAAAAGGTCAGTATAACACTCATCCCGATATGCACTATATAGTATTTTTGGGGTTGGCAGCAGAGCTGCTATCTGGCAATGAAAGGCTGTCAGTATGAATATACAGTAGGTGTGTTGGCCCAATATTTTGGCCCAAAAATAAGAAAAAAACACATTTGGCCCAAAGCACATAAGGTAGTCGAATTTGGACTAAAGAAAGGAAAAGGAAAATGCACGAAGTTAAAGAAGCAGTCGAATTCGACAACGGGGGCCATTGCTACAAACATGGGCACGTTCAACATGTGCAGCATTGACCAAGTATGATTCTCACCACGTTGGTTGAACACGTGGCCAAGAAGCGGTTGAAGCAGTTGAGGCACACGATCTCCACCACTGCACAAGGAACTCCCAGAACCAACTGCAGATTGTGGGGAGAGGGGATTAGACCCACTAACCCATCCAAGAAGAAGAAGAAAACCGCCAAGGACATGCTATATAAATGGGAGAATTCAAGTAAAAAAAGAGGTTCCCAACTCAACTCTGAAAAATTCACTAAAAAGCTCTAATGTCCGCATCAATGAGACTCGAGGAGCAAGACGTGATGATGAAGGAGTATGTTGTAGAACCAAATGTTTATCTTTACTGCGTTTAAGCTTGTCATGTTATCTGTTAATTTCCTGGGATTCGCGAGTCCTGCTGTTTAATTTCTTGTCGAAATTTACATTCCGTGCAGTTTCTTTTTCACTTTGTCACACTTTGATCTTCATGTAATTGATCCTTATTTAATGAAATCCAGTTTTCTTTTGAACCGATCATTATTGTCGAAAAGTATCAATTCACACACAACACTTTGGCAAGACGTTTTCCCAAAAGGACCCTGAATCTAAACTTCCTTTAGTCGAACTAAGAGGATATTTGTTTACCAAAAATCACCGTAAACAAATTGGCACGCCCAGTGGGACCGTTTTTGTGAAAACTAAGTTTTACAGAAGCGTTTGTGTGTTTGGTTTATTTTATTGCATGCTACCTGGTATTTGGTACTTGCCCTGCTTGTGATTTACGTTTTATATGCACCTGAGAAGTGGTAAGACCGTAAGTATGGCAAGCAATCGAGGAAGAACCTCCCCCCAAGGGTCTAACGTGGGCAATCAGAGCAGCCCCGGGGGAAGTAGCGGTAACAATAATGAAGAAGTATCTACTGGGATGGGGCCTGGCACCACTATGCCGACCCAGGATGTGGTGATTTCTGCAGTTGCAGAAATGCCCGTGTCCACACCAGCGCAGGCACAAATTGTCCCAACGGTGACAAGGGGAGTGGTAAACGCGCCACCAAACTCATTTATGCAGAATGTTTCTTTGCCTATAAGAGACATGCCTTTTGGTATGCCCGCATCTATGATGCAAGGCGTACAAGTCACTTATTCGACATTCTCCGAGAGTGTTCCCCCGTTTAGTATACCCCCCTTTGGGGCAAATGGGACAATGTTGAACTTAGGGAGTCGAGTTAGTCCTCCTGGCCCTACCCCTGGGCCCAGTTCGCAAATTTATTTGTCCACAGGTATGAACTCTGGTTCACTTCAAGCCATTAGGCAGCAAGTGGACGATAGCAACCATGAAATGGTTAACATGCTATCTCGACAGATAGGCGAAATAATTAACCCCGTGCTCCAAAACAATAATGCCAATAATCAGCATTTAGCACATCAGATGGATCGTTTGGCTACAGCCCTGGGGGCACCAGTCGAAATCCAACCGGCACCAGGGATTAATCAAATCCCATTGCCTAATCATGCCCCAGCCCCTGTACGCTATCAAGCGCCACAGCACCAAGACTTGGGGGCAAACCCTTTGTTCGGGGGAAATGAGGGAGTGCGACCACCATTGCAAAATGTGTATATGGTGAACAGGGATGAACACGCTGATGGTGTGCTAGAGAGAATGCGACAACAGAACGCTGGGGGGCAACAAAATGTTGCTGCAGTAGTGGAACAATTGTTGAACCAACATGGCTTCAACGTTGGTTTCGCAAATAGACCCCATTTTGTATCGGCCTTTACAGAAGAAGTTCTCGAATCTGAACTTCCTCGAGGCTGGAAAGTCCCCAAGTTCACCAAGTTCTCTGGGGACTCAGGAGAGTCTACTGTAGAGCATATATCCAGGTACCAGATTGAAGCAGGGGACTTAGCCATCAATGAAAATTTGAAAATGAAATACTTCCCAAGTTCTTTAACTAAGAACGCGTTTACCTGGTTTACCACCCTCGCCCCAAGGTCAGTCCATACATGGGCCCAATTGGAAAGGATTTTCCATGAACAATTCTTTAGGGGAGAGTGCAAGGTGAGTTTGAAGGATTTGGCTAGTGTCAAAAGGAAGACAGCAGAGTCCATTGATGATTATCTAAACAGGTTTAGGATGCTTAAATCTCGATGTTTCACTCACGTCCCTGAACATGAGCTAGTTGTCTTAGCCGTTGGGGGTCTAGAGTATTCTATTAGAAAGAAAATCAATACTCAATATATTCCAGATATGTCCTTGCTCGCAGACAGGGTAAGGCACATCGAATTGCTAAAGGCTGAAAAGTCTGAAGAAAAGGCCAAGACTACTAAGTGGCCGAAGAAGGAAAAAGTAGCGTACATAGACACTGATCCAGTGTGTCAAAGTCCATGTGTTTATCGAGAAGTCCCTGCGGACATCGACTTAAATGATGTCAACCTGGCTGAGCTCCAGCCAGGTGATCCTTACGTTTGTAAAGCATTGAAACCTTATGAAAACAAACTTGGGGAAGAAAGCCCCAAGAACACCATTCCTGCTGTGAAAACTTATACTTTTGATGTGACCAAATGTGATGCAATTTATGATATACTTGTGTCTGATGGTTTGCTTGTGGTCCCTAAAGACCAAAAGCTTCCTTATCCTGAACAAAGGAAAGGGAAGAAATATTGCAAACATCACAAGTTTTTTGGTCATTGGACCTCACAGTGTGTTCGTTTCAGGGATCTTGTGCAGGGGGCATTGGATTCAGGAAGACTCAAGTATGATGAGAAAGCTAAAGGCCAAATGAAGATTGACTCTGATCCGTTGCAGGTAGCTGAGGCCAACTATGTGGAACCTTTCTATATTGGCATGGTCGACATTTCTGAAAAGCTAGATCTAGGCCTGACACTCGGGGAAGCAAAGGAGGAAAACACTGCGGTCGAGGAACCAGAGGTCGAGAAAGAGGTGAGCTTAGATGAAGTCTACCCCAAGGCTGGAGAAACTCTGGTCGAATTTCTATGCCGGAGCAAAGACGGTGAGAAAGAAGTCATGCTGTGCCCTCGATGCAGTGCAGTCTTCGACAAGTCCGCAGCCAAAGCCTATCAAGACTCTGAAATGAAAAAACACTATCAGAAGAAAGCACCTGTATCTAGAAGGTTGAAGTATCCCCACGAGGAATGGGTCGAGAGAGATCAGGAACTCGATGGCCACAAAGGGCAGAAGTTGAGAGGCAAGGACAAGACTTACGTCCCTGATGTTGGGTTACCAAAAAACCACTGGTTTAGGCCAGCACCTCCAAGGCCAAAACAACACCAAAAGTGGCAGAAAATCGACTTGGGCCAGGGATCCTCTTACATCAACAATTCCCGCGTGTCGCGAAGCTACTCCTATGGCTCCGGGAACTACTATGCTCCTGAGCAAATGACCAGAACTCAGTTCAGACGTTTCCTGAGGAAAAGGAAAGCTGAGAGAGAAAAAGGTGGCAAGTTTCGTTCACTATGGGACATAAAGCCAGAAAACAATCCTAACAAAGAACCTAGCGTGGCGTCGATTATCAATCAGCTGGACCACACCATTAAACAGGGAACAACTGTGCCACTAAACCCGGCCAAGGAAAAATGAAAAGATGCTGTTGAAGATGAGGATGAAGACATGCTCGAAGATTTCGACGACAGTGATGGAGAAGACCTCAATATCATTTGCATAGTGTCCATCTTACCTGCAGAATTCGATAGAATCTCAGAGGTTACTGAAAGCGAGGAAGACTACTATGTCGAGGAAGAACCAGATGATAACCCTTTGTGTTATTCTGTGATGCAGAGAGGATCTGTCGAGGATGAGAGAGCCATTTTCCAGAAGCCAACTGAGCAGATGAAGAGCCATTTGAAACCGCTATTTGTTTGGGCTAAATGAAGGTGTGAAAAACGACTAGAAGGGGGGGTTGAATAGCGTTTTTAATATAAAAACTTTCCCCTTAAGATTTAAAGTAAATCTTTTCGGTTTCTCTAAGATAGATGGTGCAGCGGATAAAGATAGAGAGAAGAGAGAAGCACACAAGTATTTTATCCTGGTTCACTTGATAAATCCCTCAAGCTAATCCAGTCCACCCGTTAAGGTGATTTCTTCCTTCTTAGAATGAAGGCAATCCACTAATCAGATAATTGTTACAACTGCACTTGAAACCTACAAGTGACTAACAATACACTGACTTAGCTATCACTAAGATTCACTCTCTTAGTCTTCTCTAGGATCCGATCAACCTTGATCTCCTAAAGGAATCACCACTAAGATTCACTCTCTTAGTCTTCTTAAGGATACTGACCTACCCGGTCCCTTAAGGAAAATCAAACAACTGTTTGAGGTTGGTGTTTACAAAGGTTTGCTTCTAAATAAGCTGAGTGTAAACCAAATAAGAATAGATGAAGAAAGTAGAGGCTTGAATCTTTTCTTGTATTGCAGCTCTTGATTTCTCTCACACTGCTTTCTTCTTTTCTTCAGCCTTTTATAGTCCAAGGTGCAAAGGATATTTCTGTTGAGAGAATATGACCGTTGGAGGGCATTTCTGGAACTTCCAGAACCTGCTGTGGCTGAACCTTGGTAGGTAGGCTTTTCAGAATAGTACACTGCTCTTGTACTTCTTGATAGAGACATTTGCCTTTAACCAATGACTTCTGATCAGAGGAATGCTTCGTGTTGGAACTTGTGAAGCTTGGTGATCAGAGTCAGAGGGAAGCTTGGATCCTCTGACCTTCGTTACTTCTGCTTCTGAACCTTCAGAGCTTCTGGACCTTCAGAGCTTCTGGTCCTTCAGAGCTTCTGATCCTCAGATCTTCTGATCTTCTGATCTTCTGATCATCAGATCCTCTGATCCTCAGATCTTCTGATCCTCAGATCCTCTGATCTTCTGATCTTCAGATCCTCTGATCTTCAGATCCTCTGATCCTTCTGACGAATATATCTTCTGGTGTCAGAATCAGAACCTGTTTGTCAAAACACTCAAGACAAACATTAGAGTATCATAGTTGTTCATCCACAAATAAATACTTGTTATCATCAAAACATAGAGTTGTACCACATGACCAAATCTTGATCTTACACTAAAGTCGAAGAGAAAGGAGTTAACAAAGTCCTTGTCGACGGAGGAGCTGCGATCAACTTGATGCCTGGGTTTATGCTCAAAAAGTTGGGCAAAACTGAAGCAGACCTAATCCCACATGATATGGTACTTTCTGATTATGAAGGAAAGACAGGTTCTTCCCTGGGGGCAATCATGCTGAATATAACCGTGGGAACGGTGGCCCGCTCCACATTGTTCATTGTGGTCCCTTCAAAGGCCAATTACAATTTGCTGCTGGGAAGAGAATGGATTCATGGCGTGGGGGCAGTGCCCTCGACTTTGCACCAATGTATATCCATTTGGACATCTGACGGGGTCGTCGAAAATGTACAAGCAGATCAAAGCTACTATTTAGCAGAGACAGGCTACGTTGGTAAAAAGAATTTTGAGAAGAGCTTAGCCACAATTGCCCCTTTGGACACGGTGGCCAATCAATATTTCAATCCATACTCAGAGTACTCAGTGACTTTGGACCTCATCCGGGGGCTAAACCTCAATGAAGCTTGCAAACCTGATGCCATGAGTGGATGGCACAGTGATGAAGAAAAAGATGCCACTACTGAGTGGCAAAACAGTGGTAAAAATGATTAATTCGAGCATAGCTCGAATTTCGGCTTACGCAGTCGAAAATAAAGTAAGAACGGCTTTAGAGGCCGCGAGAATGGCCAAAGAAATGGCTATTGACGAAGCTAATGTCTCAATCCTGCCCGTCGAGATGATACTTCAGGACGAGGCAACAACAAATAAAGATAACACGTGCTTGGAAGAAGACGAGCAGAACGTCGAAGAATTCGAAGATCTCCGCAATTTGAGGTTGGATTGCATCTATGATGATAGTCCATTGGGTTTCGAGAAGCCAGTTGTCGACGTTTCCAAGAAAATGGAAGCACAGGATCCTTTGGAAGAAGTGGACTTGGGTGATGGTTCAGAGAAGAAACCAACATACATCAGCGCTCTCATTGACCCGGAGCTAAAAGATAGGATGGTGAAGTTACTCAAAGAATTCAAAGACTGTTTCGCTTGGGATTACGATGAGATGCCGGGACTTAGTCGAGAACTGGTGGAATTGCAATTACCCATCAAGGAAGACAAGAAACCAGTTAAGCAATTACCCAGGAGGTTCCATCCAGATGTATTGGTA
The DNA here is from genome assembly GCF_012489685.1 of Lotus japonicus. Taxonomy (NCBI): domain Eukaryota; kingdom Viridiplantae; phylum Streptophyta; class Magnoliopsida; order Fabales; family Fabaceae; genus Lotus; species Lotus japonicus. Next base: position 57,198,482 of record NC_080045.1, read on the forward strand.
AAAATCAAAGAAGAAATCGAAAGGCTCCTTAGGTGCAAATTTATCAGAACAGCTCGATACGTGGATTGGTTAGCCAACGTGGTCCCGGTGATTAAGAAGAATGGAAAAATGAGAGTTTGCATTGACTTTCGAGATCTTAACGCTGCCACTCCAAAGGATGAGTATCACATGCCCATTGCCGAGATGATGGTGGACTCAGCTGCTGGCCACGAATACCTAAGTTTGTTGGATGGCTATTCAGGTTACAACCAAATCTTCATAGCGGAAGAGGACGTGTCGAAGACAACTTTTCGATGTCCTGGTGCCTTAGGGACATATGAATGGGTGGTCATGCCTTTTGGGTTGAAAAACGCTGGCGCGACCTACCAAAGGGTAATGAATACCATTTTTCATGATTTTATTGAAACTTTTATGCAGGTTTATATCGATGATATTGTGGTGAAATCCCCATCAAGGGACGACCATTTATTACATCTGAGGAAATCCTTTGAGAGGATGAGAAAATATGGCTTGAAAATGAATCCCTTAAATGTGCCTTTGGTGTTATTGCAGGTGATTTTCTGGGTTTTGTGGTGCATAAAAAGGGCATTGAGATCAACAAAAATAAAGCCAAAGTCATTCTCGATACAAGTCCTCCAACCAGCAAGAAGCAATTGCAATCGTTACCGGGGGAAGATTAACTTCCTGAGGAGATTCATTTCCAACCTTAGCGAGAAGACCAAGTCATTTTCCTCGCTTCTTCGACTAAAGAAGGAAGATGTGTTCCGCTGGGAAGCAGAGCACCAGAAGGCATTCGATGAAATCAAAGAGTACCTGTCCAACCCACCTGTGATGGTACCACCCATCAGGGGGAAACCAATGAAGCTGTATATCTCTGCCACAGATGGAACCATTGGAAGCATGTTGGCTCAAGAAGATGAAAATGGCAACGAAAGGGCCATATTTTACTTAAGTAGGGTATTGAATGGCGCGGAAACTCGATACACCATGATCGAGAAATTGTGCTTATGCTTGTACTTCTCCTGTGTAAAGCTGAAATATTATATAAAGTCAATCGATGTAATGGTTTTTTCTCATTATGATATAATAAAGCACATGTTATCCAAACCTATTTTGCACAGTCGAATTGGTAAATGGGCTTTGACACTAACCGAATATTCACTAACTTATGCCCCATTAAAAGCAATTAAGGGGCAAGCAGTTGCTGATTTCTTAGCGGATCATACTTTGCCTAATGAAATTATAACTTATGTAGGCATTCATCCTTGGAAGTTATTTTTCGACGGTTCCAGTCATAAAGATGGAACTGGAATTGGAATGTTCATAGTGTCCCCGCAGGGCATCCCCACTAAATTCAAATTTAGAATCAAGGATAATTGCTCAAATAATGAAGTTGAGTATGAGGCGTTAATATCAGGCCTCGAGATCTTGTTAGCTCTTGGGGCGAAGAACGTTGTAGTAAAAGGAGATTCTGAGTTAGTAGTAAAACAACTCACTAAAGAATACAAGTGTGTTAGCGAGCATCTAGCCAAATATTATGTGAAAGCAAATAATTTGTTGGCTAAGTTCAACGAGGTTGGAATAGGTCATGTTCCTAGAATAGATAACCAAGAAGCCAATGAATTGGCGCAGATTGCTTCCGGGTATATGGTAGATAAACTAAAATTGACAGAGCTAATTAAGATCAAAGAAAAACTGAGCCCTTTGGACCTCGACATTATGGTTATTGATAATCTAACCCCCAATGATTGGAGAAAGCCAATTGTCGAGTACTTGCAAAACCCAGTAGGATCGACTGATAGAAAAGTCAAGTACAGGGCTCTAAGTTACACCATCTTAGGCAACGAGCTGTTCAAAAAGAATGTCGACGGCACATTGTTGAAATGTTTAAGCGAGGACGACGCATTTATAGCTGTATCAGCTGCTCACGATGGCATGTGTGGTGCTCACCAAGCAGGGGCCAAAATGAAATGGATTCTGTTTAGGCAAGGTTTGTATTGGCCAACTATCATGAAAGATTGCATCGAATATGCAAAAGGCTGTCAAGATTGTCAGAAACATTCAGGAATCCAGCACGTGCCAGCTAGCGAATTGCACTCTATTATGAAGCCATGGCCTTTTAGGGGATGGGCAATAGACTTAATTGGCGAAATTCACCCAGCCTCATCAAGGCAACACAAATATATTATTGTGGCAGTCGATTATTTCACTAAATGGGTCGAAGCCATTCCACTACAGAACGTAACACAGGAAACAGTAATCGAATTTATACAGAACCATATTGTGTATCGATTTGGATTACTAGAGTCAATCACGACGGACCAAGGCACAGTGTTTGTGGGACGCAAAGTGGCAGCCTTTGCAGAATCCTGGGGCATCAAGCTTTTAACCTCGACCCCTTACTATGCTCAGGCTAATGGTCAAGTAGAGGCGGCCAATAAAATTCTAATAAGCTTAATCAAAAAGCATGTGGGTCGAAAACCAAAAAGCTGGCATGAGTCTTTAAGCCAAGTCCTGTGGGCTTACAGGAATTCACCAAGGGAAGCAACAGGAACAACGCCTTTTCGACTGGCCTATGGCCAAGAAGCCGTGCTGCCCGCAGAAGTATATTTGCAATCGTGTCGAATTCAAAGACAAGAGGAAATCCCAAGTGAAGTTTACTGGAATATGATGCTAGATGAATTGATTAACCTCGACGAAGAAAGGATCTCGGCACTAGACGTTTTAACAAGGCAAAAGGATCGCATAGCTAAAGCATACAACAAAAAGGTTAAAGACCGATCTTTTGGCATAGGTGATTACGTATGGAAAGTTATCCTCCCAATGGATAAGAAGGATAGAGCTTACGGGAAGTGGACCCCCAATTGGGAAGGGCCATTTGAAGTCGAGAAAGCGTTACCTAATAATGCTTACGTGCTTAAGGAATTGAGCAACCAGCGTCAGTGTATTACGATAAATGACAAGTATTTAAAAGCATATAGGCCAATGTTGCACGAAATCAAAATTCAATAAAGGAACAAATGTCACGATTGCCAAATCGAATTTATTGATCAAAATGGACATTACAGGTATGGCAAAGTACAAATGAGCTAAAAGCCTAAAAAGGAAAAATGGCTTTATATCCGTCGTATCTAGCTTGCATGGGTGCTAATCGATCCACCAGCGCCACCATCTGGCCCTCAAGTCGAGCCTTCTTCTGACGAGCGGCCAGGTTTTCAAAGGAGACCGCAGACATCTCGATGGCTAGTCGAACGAGACCTTCCGGGTCTTGCTGGTCCAAAGAAGCCTGGAGAAAATCGAATTTCTCCTTCCATTCATCTATTTGGTGTTCCTGAAAGAACACCATGACTGAAAGTTCCCTGAACTCTTCAAACAGGGGCTTGGCTTCCAAGATAAGCCCCTGGAATTCCTCAAGAGGAATTCTAACGCGCGCAATGACTGGCCTGTGAAGTAGTTGATCAATGAGCCCTAAAAGCTCATCAAGGCAAGCAGAGGAATCATACAGGTTCTGGAAAAGGTCCCTGATACGACGAAGAATGAGCCTGCTATCCATAGTCAAGGATGAAAGGTTCTTAGTTGCAGGAAGAAGATGAGAATGGAAAGAAGAGAAGTTACTGGTGAAAGACGAGTAAAAAACGGCTCCATTTATAATGGGGATGTAACAAACAGCCGCATTAATGCAGAGCATGCAGTTTCCAAAGCGTCAGCCAAACACGACAAGCCACGTCAGCCACCACCGCGAGTGGAGGAAGTTCTTAAGTCGTTGAACAAGAACGTGATAAAAAGCGTTATAAATTACTGTGGTTTCCAAGGAGACTTAGAAGATGAAAAGTTAGATTAGATGCCAAGCTAAATGGTATGAAATTCAGCAATACTATGCAGGAAATAATTTAACGAAAGACTGAAACATCGACATTAAAATGCAAATCGAAAAGTAAGGCATGTCGAGTATCGCCAATACAAAATTCATTCATTGATTAAAAGTCAAACAGAGTTACAGGAATGAATATTACAAGATTGGCAACAAAGGCCACAATAGATCCATAGCCACTACAACAAATAACAATTATGAAACCTAAACCCTCGACTTGAAAGCTTCAAGTTGAACCCTGGCAGCAGCAATCCTAGAATCCAAGCTTTGCTTCACCCGCTGTTCCGCTGCAACCTCCTTGGAGAGTTGAGATGTCGACAACATCACATTTGTGCATTCAGCAGCTAGAGTGTTTAACAGGGAATTCACAGCCGGGCCTTCATCAATCAACGTTGCTCTCTGCTTCTCGAGCCTTGCCACCTCCCTTTGAAGATCATCTAGTCGAGCATCAACACTGGACAACTCAGCCGCGATAAGAGCTTTCTTAGCATTCAGTTTAAGGATTTCATCCTTCGCAGGCAAGAGTCCATTGGTGTTGGAAGCCACTTGTGCCCTTTTGGTCTCGATGAGTCGTTCCACCGAAGTGGCCTTGTCAAGGGTAGCCAGGATGTCGACCAAGAGAGTTTGTAGCTCAACGAGGGCATCTGCCCGAATTTGGTCAAGTCGCTGGCTCAATAAGAAGGCAAGCAGCTCTTTCACTTCCTGGCCCAATTGAGGGTTGGCCCGGATCCCGTCGATGAAGCCTTCGTCGAAAATCAGTTTTTTCAACTTACTAAAATCTTCCTCAATATGGCTATCATTAGGGTTTAGGGTTTAGGGGGGGGGGTTGAATAGAGTTTTGAATAGAGTTTTGAATATAAAAACTTTCCCTTTAAGATTTAAAGTAAATCTTTTCGGTTTCTCTAAGATAGATGGTGCAGCGGATAAAGATAGAGAGAAGAGAGAAGCACACAAGTATTTTATCCTGGTTCACTTGATAAATCCCTCAAGCTAATCCAGTCCACCCGTTAAGGTGATTTCTTCCTTCTTAGAATGAAGGCAATCCACTAATCAGATAATTGTTACAACTGCACTTGAAACCTACAAGTGACTAACAATACACTGACTTAGCTGTCACTAAGATTCACTCTCTTAGTCTTCTCTAGGATCCGATCAACCTTGATCTCCTAAAGGAATCACCACTAAGATTCACTCTCTTAGTCTTCTTAAGGATACTGACCTACCCGGTCCCTTAAGGAAAATCAAACAACTGTTTGAGGTTGGTGTTTACAAAGGTTTGCTTCTAAATAAGCTGAGTGTAAACTAAATAAGAACAGATGAAGAAAGTAGAGACTTGAATCTTTTCTTGTATTGCAGCTCTGGGTTTCTCTCTTACTCTTAGCTTTCTTCTTTTCTTCAGCCTTTTATAGTCCAAGGTGCAAAGGATATTTCTGTTGAGAGAATATGACCGTTGGAGGGCATTTCTGGAACTTCCAGAACCTGCTGTGGCTGAACCTTGGTAGGTAGGCTTTTCAGAATAGTACACTGCTCTTGTACTTCTTGATAGAGACATTTGCCTTTAACCATTGACTTCTGATCAGAGTTATGCTTCGTGTTGGAACTTGTGAAGCTTGGTGATCAGAGTCAGAGGAATGCTTGGATCCTCTGACCTTCGTAACTTCTGCTTCTGGACCTTCAGAGCCTCTGGTCCCTCAGAGCTTCTGGTCTTCAGATCCTCTGATCCTCAGATCTTCTGATCCTCTGATCCTCTGATCCTCAGATCCTCTGATCCTCAGATCCTCTGATCTTCAGATCCTCTGATCTTCAGATCCTCTGATCCTCAGAACTTCTGACGAATATATCTTCTGGTGTCAGAATCAGAACCTGTTTGTCAAAACACTCAAGACAAACATTAGAGTATCATAGTTGTTCATCCACAAATAAATACTTGTTATCATCAAAACATAGAGTTGTACCACATGACCAAATCTTGATCTTACAATCTCCCCCTTTTTGATGATGACAAAACCATGTATTTTGATGAACAACTCTAAACAAATAAACTGAATACACTCAGAGTATAAGGTATCAGAGTTAAAACTTATCCTGATGTGTATAGTTTAGCTTGATTCTGAGCTAAGTAAAATAGGAGTTGTCAAGATACTATAAGTTCTCCCCCTTTTTGTCATAAGCAAAAAGAATGAAGGTGGAAAAAAAAAATAGTAAGAGCAAAAGACGAAATACTCCCCCTCAGAAGTAATACCAAGGGATACTTGGCTGCTGATTAGTATATCTTCTTATGAGAGCAGAAGTGTCAAAGTCCAGAGGTTCTGGTGACATCTCCATTCTGGAAAAAATTCCATCTTCAGATGCTTCAGAATGAGAAGCTATGAACCTACTCTTCTTCTGATGACGCAAGTCAGAAGTTGTAGTAGCATCTTCTGATGTTGTTGCTTCTGGTTTGACAAGTTCTGAGTCTTTGTTTCTTTCTGAAACGGTCATGCTCATCTCTGCAAGCTTTTTCAGCTGGCTATGACTTGACCAAATCTTACTCTACTGATGCCTCCAAGATTAACTTCACCTTCAGGTTCAAGTTTTGGATCTTGGGACATATGCCTTTCTCTCGTCATGTGTTGCCTGCATCCACTGTCCAGGTTCCATGGTTGGAGTTTCGATGGACCTATTGAAGATATCTGCAACATATATAATCTTATCCCTAGGTACCCACTTTCTGGGTCCTTTCTTGTTAGTTAGCCCAGAAGTTCTGACAACTTTGGGTCTTTCAACAGGATAATATACAGGAATTTTTGCATGATATTTAGACATGGAGAAAGATCCCTTTATAAGAGGAGGTTTAGCAGCTTCAGCAGGTACAGGGTCAGGCAATATGGTACCAGAGGGAACAAAGCATTCATACAAAGATTTAGCTTTAGGCACAGAGGGCTCATTTCTAATTGGTTTAGAATACCCAATGCCACGCATTCCATTTCTGCTCACGCCATAGATCAATGAAGCCATCAAGCTTCTATCTACGCTTTTAGCCAGGAATCTTTGAAAATATTTTTCATACTTAGATTCATGCTTACTATCAGAGGCATCGCAGGCAATAACTTCTTCTAACTTAGCAATTTGATTCTTAAGCACAGAGTTAGAATTAACTAAAGCATGGTTATCATTTTTCAAATCAGATATGATTTTCTCATGTTCAGAAGGAGTTTTAGAAACAGCAGATAAGTTCTTTTTCAGCTTTTTATGCTTAGACAACAAAGAGTTATACTTATCCATGATATCAGACAAAGCATGTTTCAGTTCAGAGGTTGAGAAAGAAGCGAATACCTCATTTTCATCGTCAGAGTCTGGCTCTTCCTCTGATGCAGATTCAGCGTTAGTTGCATCTTTTGACTCTGCTTCTTTGTCTTTGACAATAGCCATGAGTCCTTGAACTTCACCATCAGAGTCAACATCCTCTGATTCTGATTCATCAAAAGTCACCATCAGACTTTTCTTTGGTTTAAAATGCTTCTTTGACTTTTCGTCCTTTGATGAACCTTTGTATTTGCTCTGCCTGTGCTTCCAGATGCAGTTGAGCTTTCTGGATATCAGAGTCAGCTCATCTTCATCAGAATCTTCTGATGCTTCTTCAGATTCTTCTGCTTCAGCTTGGAGAGCTTTTGACTTCTCAGATTTAGCCTTCTCAGAGCGCTTCAGCTCATGGCATTTTAGTATGCTGATGAGTTCTTCTAAACTCATATGCTCAACATCTCTTGTAAGCTCTATTGAAGTCACTAAAGGCATCCAGCTTTCAGGAAGACTTCTGATGACCCTTATGACATGATCTTTTGTAGTGTAGCTTTTGTTGAGAGGTCTTATTCCAGCTACGAGCAACTGAAATCTGGAAAACATATCCTCAATGGATTCGTCAGGTTCCATTTGGAAGGATTCATACTGCTTGATCAGAGACAACGCCTTTGTCTCTTTCACCTTTTTGTTTCCTTCATGTGTCATCTTTAAGGAATCAAGGATACACTTAGCGGAATCACGATCAGTAATTTTCACATATTCTTCATATGAAATGGCACTTTGCAGAACAGCTCTTGATCGGTGATGATCTCTGAACTCCTTCTTTTGATCTTCACTCATCTTCTCCCTTGGGATCTTTACACCATGTTTATCAACAGGAGGGGTGTAACCATCAACAACAAAATCCCAGAGATCAGGATCAAAGCCAAGAAAGAAGCTTTTGATTCTATCTTTCCAGAAATCAAATCTCTGACCATCAAAGATAGGTGGTCTTGCACTGTATTGATATTTGCTTGTAGTAGTGGTGGAATCCATGAGTTTTTCACACTGGCCCGGATCTACTGAACACTGTTAAGTGTGGTAATCAGAACTTGCGCTCTGATACCAATTGAAGGTGTGAAAAACGACTAGAAGGGGGGGGGGGGGTTGAATAGAGTTTTGAATATAAAAACTTTCCCTTTAAGATTTAAAGTAAATCTTTTCGGTTTCTCTAAGATAGATGGTGCAGCGGATAAAGATAGAGAGAAGAGAGAAGCACACAAGTATTTTATCCTGGTTCACTTGATAAATCCCTCAAGCTAATCCAGTCCACCCGTTAAGGTGATTTCTTCCTTCTTAGAATGAAGGCAATCCACTAATCAGATAATTGTTACAACTGCACTTGAAACCTACAAGTGACTAACAATACACTGACTTAGCTGTCACTAAGATTCACTCTCTTAGTCTTCTCTAGGATCCGATCAACCTTGATCTCCTAAAGGAATCACCACTAAGATTCACTCTCTTAGTCTTCTTAAGGATACTGACCTACCCGGTCCCTTAAGGAAAATCAAACAACTGTTTGAGGTTGGTGTTTACAAAGGTTTGCTTCTAAATAAGCTGAGTGTAAACTAAATAAGAACAGATGAAGAAAGTAGAGGCTTGAATCTTTTCTTGTATTGCAGCTCTGGGTTTCTCTCTTACTCTTAGCTTTCTTCTTTTCTTCAGCCTTTTATAGTCCAAGGTGCAAAGGATATTTCTGTTGAGAGAATATGACCGTTGGAGGGCATTTCTGGAACTTCCAGAACCTGCTGTGGCTGAACCTTGGTAGGTAGGCTTTTCAGAATAGTACACTGCTCTTGTACTTCTTGATAGAGACATTTGCCTTTAACCATTGACTTCTGATCAGAGTTATGCTTCGTGTTGGAACTTGTGAAGCTTGGTGATCAGAGTCAGAGGGATGCCTGGATCCTCTGACCTTCGTAACTTCTGCTTCTGGACCTTCAGAGCCTCTGGTCCCTCAGAGCTTCTGGTCTTCAGATCCTCTGATCCTCAGATCTTCTGATCCTCTGATCCTCTGATCCTCAGATCCTCTGATCCTCAGATCCTCTGATCTTCAGATCCTCTGATCCTCAGAACTTCTGACGAATATATCTTCTGGTGTCAGAATCAGAACCTGTTTGTCAAAACACTCAAGACAAACATTAGAGTATCATAGTTGTTCATCCACAAATAAATACTTGTTATCATCTAAACATAGAGTTGTACCACATGACCAAATCTTGATCTTACAGCCGTCTTAGAAGAAGCTAAACCTCCTTTAGCATGAGGAGAAGGTTGAAGCTGTTGAAGAGAAGGTTGAAGCTGTTGGGGAGAAGTTTGAAGCTGTCGAGAAGAGGGTTCAGGATGAGTTGAGACCGGAACATCAGCCTTTGGTGGGAGCATAACACCAATCACCTGATCAGGCTGAATAATTGGAGGTACTTGATCCTCACCACCCTGTACCTCGACATGTGGTGCATTCTCTTCACGAGCAGGGGAAGGCATGTTCTGAATATCCAGCGGGGGAAAATTAGAAAGGTTATCTCGACACTCTTTGGTATAATAGGGTTCACAACCAGGATGCTGCCAAGTGATTGGTTTCGAGTTAAAATAAAATGTCAACTCGTCCCACACAGGGGTTCCGACTCATTAGAGTCAAAACTCGAGCTCGAGGATTCTAAACTGCTCAAAGAGCTCGACGGGACAACTGGTGGGGGTTTAGAAGAAAACCATGTGGCTCGAGGCACAACCATTTTAGACATGCCAACCCTCTGAAGAATAAAAGTGGAAATGATTGAGAAAGAAGAAAAGAAAGCGAATTGAGACGAGATGTGAATCACAATGATTTACCTTAGGGCCAGATTCTTTGATAGGACTGGAACTGGTTGAACTCTTGGAATGGTGGGAAGAGTAGCTGCCAGACTTACGACTAGACTTCTTCCTGGAGGTCTTCTTGGTCGGAGCCATCTCGACAGGAATCGGTGTAGTGCCTTGAAGAAGAGGGCTGGAAGCCTGCTGATCAACACCTTGATCACCACCTTGCTGCGTTTCCTCACGATGGCTAGCTGACTTGGCCGGGGAAGGATTTCCCACAGCAAGTTCGCCAGCACCTTTAGACCTTTTCTGGCTTGCAGAAGTGGTGGGTGTGGCCCCTCGTTTTCGACTCTGAAACAAAAAGGCAAAAAGGTCACAAAGGTATACATCGAATAAAGCTCAAAAACTTCACAGTTTCAGTATTACCTTAGGCATTTTGAGCTTATCCGCCAGAGTAACATCATCATCATCATCCTCAACCTCGATAGTAGCAGAAGTCACCCGAGGAGAAGCTTGAGGGGTTGATCGCGGAATTGGCTCAGCTAAAAAAAAAAAAGGAAAAAAATTAAGCCATAAATATCGCAAAGGTGCCAAGTCGAAATGGTTACCTTGACCAATAAGCGTTCTTATCGATATGTGGTTGAAGATTTCGACCGGCACATGGAGAGGGAAATTCCATAAGTAACGCTTGGTCCAGGTCACCCGCTTCTGAGGGGGCAATGCGCCATGATAAAAGTTTTTGATACTTACGTGGTCAACCCATTTAGGGAGCACCACTGGGAAAGCCAAAGCATACTTACAAGTAGGCAATGGTGGGAATCTAAAGCCCGTTTTTCGAATGACAAAAGAAAGACCATCCTCATTAGAGGGAATGCTCAATCGAGTTTTCTTGGCTTTAGCTTCCCACATTTGCCTTAGAACTCGAGCTGCTTTGGCAACAGTTTCCTGAAGACGAGGACCCGGAAAGTATACTACACCAAAGAATTGTTGGAAAGCGTCGATCTCAGATGTATGCATACCTTTGGTCTTCTTCGGAGCCTGCTTCTGCAAAAGAAAAATATTCGTTATGCGCTGGAAGCAATCTTCAATTGGCGTCGAAATATCATGCCAATAAGCAGACCACCAAGCCTTAAACGCCTGGGTGACGTAAAAGGATGGAGTAAAATTGAAAGGACTAAGACCAAGCAGCTCCTCCTCGTTGTAGTAGCTAATGGTAGTGTCGAAGACACTACGTTTGGTGATGGTGCCAGGGTAAAGGACAAGGGACTGGTCGAACAAAGTGTTGGGCAAATCTTGGCTCAGCCCAAATTGTCGAGACACAAGCTGAGGATTGTAACCACACAAAGTGAAGTCATTGCTAGCAAAGTTGATAGTCAACACCCTGGGAGACAATATGGTTTGCCAAAGCTCGATTTGATGCTGAGTGAGGTTCTCTGAGCCAGGAAGGTTGGGATAAGAATTCCTCAGCCACCGAGGGCCATAAGAAGGTTTGTGATACGGCGCAAAGCCCGAGCGAAAACGTTTCAGCTCAAAAAACATAGTGAAGTACTTCTTGAAGTCAGCTTCAAAAGTGGAAGCGTCATAAGGGGGAGTTAGGGCTTCAAGCCTGAAAGCATCAACCCTTGTGTTAGACACTGCAGGGGGAGGGTTCTTGGCTGGAAGAAACGATTCGAAAACCGCATTCATCCAAAGCTGAAGTAGCCAGAAAGGACCAGCTGCATTCAAAGACGCATCCTTAGGATCTCGAATGTCGGCTATCGCTTCATTGATCATTTGGTAGAGATTGCCAAGCACAAGCCTGGCCATAGCGATAGTTCGACCCTCATGTAACAAATTGGCCAAAGGAAGAAGTTTAGCCGGAATCCTCAAGGATTTGGTGCAGAACACATAGGCAGAAAGCCAATATAGAAGGAATGCGACATGCTCAGCGTCGGAGACTTCACCATCCTCGACATAGTGATCCTTAATAAACTTACTAAAAGCTACGTTATCCGTTGGAATGGCGATGGGTTTGGTAGGGGCAGCAGAGGAATGGTAATCATCACCCACCACCCAGAGGCCAGTAATGGCAGCAACATCGAGAAGAGTGGGAGAAAGCATACCAAAGGGAACATGGAAGCTATTGGTAGACCGCTCCCAAAAGAAAAGAGAACTCAAGAGCATGGCAGGGTTGTAAGAGATCGGTGACCTCGACAACTGAATGAGGTCGAAAATCCCAGCAATTTTCCAATGCCCAGACTTACTAGCCTCCACCCTATCAAGCCATTTCAAATAGGCCCCATCACCAGCAGTTGGGTTAGGCGGCGCAGACCTAAAAGTCCTCTTGGGATCTTTCAGGAAGGGCAAGCGGTAAGAGGGTTGAAATGCAAGAACAAGCTCATCCCCACGAACACTGGGGTGAAACCGCTCATAACCCTCAGGAAGACTATTTGGCCTGCCCTTCTTCGCCTTCTTCAAAGGGCCTAAAATGGCTCGCAGAGTGCCATTAACAGAAATAGGGATGAATACCTGAGATTTCCAGATAGCCTTTTTCTCCACTTCATATGGCGGGTCTGGAAGGGGAGAGCGTTTGGCCTCATTCATCTCACACGCAGCGGCCAGGGGAATGACGTTGTCAGAACTGGAAGCCATGGAAATATTCAGAAAATGCACCAGGAAGGTAGAAACCAGACGATTGAAGATGATCACAAGTAAAATCAGGCAAAGCTTGAGTGTTTGAAAATTGTAAAGCTTGCAAAGGGCCAACAATGGCGTATTTATAGGCAAATTAAGAAGCGGACGTGAAGTTGCATTACAGGATGGTGCATAAATTTTTTTTTGAAATCCAACGGTTATTTTATTATATAACCGCAAAACCCTAGCATAAAGGCTAAAAAGGGGGTCATGATTACCCTAGTGTAGAGACGGCAGATGACAGATGAGGTCAGACGCTAAAGCTTCTGATTGGGGCAAAAGTCAAATGATAGGATCTCTGATGGGACTTGAAGTCAGAAAGCTAAAAGTCGCGAACAGCCGTCAAGCTTCATTCGAAATTCACGAGCAAAAAATGTTTGATCCCTCCAAGAGCTGGTAGTCGAGAATCAACATTTTTGGGGGGCATCTGTTGGCCCAATATTTTGGCCCAAAAATAAGAAAAAAAACACCTTCGGCCCAAAGCACACAAGGTAGTCGAATTTGGACTAAAGAAAGGAAAAGGAAAATGCACGAAGTTAAAGAAGCAGTCGAATTCGACAACGGGGGCCATTGCTACAAACATGGGCACGTTCAACATGTGCAGCATTGACCAAGTCTGATTCTCACCACGTTGGTTGAACACGTGGCCAAGAAGCGGTTGAAGCAGTTGAGGCACACGATCTCCACCACTGCACAAGGAACTCCCAGAACCAACTGCAGATCGTGGGGAGAGGGGATTAGACCCACTAACCCATCCAAGAAGAAGAAGAAAACCGCCAAGGACATGCTCTATAAATGGGAGAATTCAAGTCAAAAAAGAGGTTCCCAACTCAACTCTGAAAAATTCACTAAAAAGCTCTAATGTCCGCATCAATGAGACTCGAGGAGCAAGACGTGATGATGAAGGAGTATGTTGCAGAACCAAATGTTTCTCTTTACTCCGTTTAAGCTTGTCATGCTATCTGTTAATTTCCTGGGATTCGCGAGTCCTGTTGTTTAATTTCTTGTCGAAATTTACATTCCGTACAGTTTCTTTTTCACTTTGTCACACTTTGATCTTCATGTAATTGATCCTTATTTAATGAAATCCAGTTTTCTTTTGAACCGATCATTATTGTCGAAAAGTATCAATTCACACACAACACTTTGGCAAGACGTTTTCCCAAAAGGACCCTGAATCTAAACTTCCTTTAGTCGAACTAAGAGGATATTTGTTTACCAAAAATCACCGTAAACAAGGTGAATTGCTGAAATCGATAATTTGCATTATGTAGCAGAAGTTTTATAGCAAGGCTTAATCCTAACTGCTTATTAAACACATAGTTGACACATGTTTAACAAACTTTTATCCTGCTTGGTCACTGAACATCCTAGTGTATATAGGGAAGAAGTAATGGTTGTGTAGCTATTGCATTTGTTTGGGAAATAAAAATGGTGTTAGTCTGTCTTTCACTTGAATATCTAAGGAAAAGGTCTGTTTTCACTATTATTGATATCTTGAATTTTATTGAACTTATTGTGTTAAAGCAGGTCTGTTATCAACTTGCTTGGTTAATGGTTCATGAGATCTTAGGCTAGAATCTATATAGATTTCTTTTCGCCTAGTTTGAGTGATTGGATTATTGGAAGGCTTTGTTGGGAAGTCCACTTCAGCTGTCTTCTGCCTGGTAATGGACGGATTAGTCTGCGGTTGTTGTATACCCTTTGCTAGACCTCATAGTAAATGGAATATTGAAACCACTTTGTTTGCTGGTGCTATAGATGAGAAACAAATGAAGCTGATTATTTGAATGTACTATTTTAGAATAAGATGTTAGCAGTGTAGAGCTTTGTTCCAACTAGTCAAGTAAGTAGAACATCTTAGATAAGAAACCAACCTGTATCAAATCTGAAAGGCCTCAAAGTAGAAAACTAGTGGGCGTATATATCCCCATACATAACACACAAACACCCATAGCTTGTTCTAGGAGTCTAGGACAACACTTTTATGACACTGATTTTTTTCTTGTAACATAGTTTCTCAATGCTGCTGGACGAGAAACCTTGTTTGCTATCTTTAGAAGAGTAACCAAAATCTAGCTTGTTTAAAGTATGTCACAAAGAATCTTCATAATTGCTGGATCAGGTTATTATGGTTTACTTTATATTTCATTCTGTCAAAAGAACTCCAATTGCACAAAAGAGCTCTTGCAAAAACTATTTTTGAACTGTTTAAACTCTTCATCATTGCTGGATCATGTTAATGTGGTTTACTTTATATTTCAACATATCAAAAGAGATAGGTTTACTATAGGGTGATACTCATTATAGTTGGTTTTTCTTTTGTTTCGTATGCATGGTTCTAAAACAAATTAAAAATGAAAAATGTTTGCTTGGGGTGTTGGCATCTTCTATTTATATATAGGAATTGTGAAGCGCGCAGTGATACGTCGACAACTCAACGTTTCAATACTCCATTCTCTTGCCATGTCAGTATATTTTCTTACGTGTCCGTCCCCTTCTTTGATCAGGCTCTAGGCTAATGTTACATATCACTTACTTATGCTTTAGAGCTCCACTATATGTTTCTTAATCTCTAATATTTTGCTGCCAACCGAAACAGTCATTTATGCGTTTCTCAATCTCTAATATTTTGCTGCCAACTGTTACAGTCATTAATTTTCCAAACTTCAGTTTTCACCTTTATTGACTCCAGGACTTTTTGACTGTTACATCTGCAGCAAGCTTTAATCTATTCCCAGCTTTGCATTCTCATTCCAATCAATTTAAGACATATCCCATTTGATTGAGCTTTCTAATCCCCATAGTCGGAACATAAGCAAGTTCCAAGCTTTCTTTCTCTTATGCATATTTTCAATAACTAATCAGATTGGATTTTTTTGACATTGATATTTGAACTCCCCTGGTATAATTTGTCATCACGCAGGCATCACGTTTTAATTAGCAACACTTACCATTATCAAGCACCTTGACCCCTCAATAGAGCCAAATTTGTCTCCTCTGTTCCTGTGAGAGTGATTGATTGGAAGGGACTCGGGAGCTCTGCAGAGGGTGACAACCTAAGGAGCGGAATCTTGAGGCTAAGGCTCCCCAAGTGAAGTACCACAAACACTATTTTCACTGCGCGCTTCAAATAGCAAAGAGCTTTAGAGGTTTGGTCGTTTTCCTTTTCACTGGTTGCCATGAAAATGGGGAAAAATAGTGTTTTCCAGAATTCGGGTTGAATAACTTATAGCTCTAGAAGTTCTAAATGTCTTCTGTATTATATGCAACCCAAAGGTGAATCCTGCAGTCTAATTACAGATTTGTTGGTCTGGTTTCAACACGATTTAATTGAAAAGTTAGTTATCAGATCATATCATTGCCCAGATTCAACACAACATCCTTCTTTGACAGATTTGTTCGATGATGTGGTGTTGCAGTGATCTAAGAAAACAAATATATTTTATCATCAACATCACATTCGATGAGAGGAGGGGATGCTCATGCAATACAAAAGTGAGAAAGTAACCACAAAGCATGAGGGACCCCTATATATGTATGCACAAAGACGCACTGCATAGATAGCAACTATTGTACGTATCAAGCCAATCGATCAAGTGCAACTAATAGTATATCTCTAGCTTTCCATTCAATCTATGTTATGTTAAAAAAAACAGATACATGTCTATAATTCCTTTGTGGAGGGAGAAGGGGAAAGGTTAGGGAGCCAATGTGAGAATATTTTCTAGCGATCATAAAAAAAGGTACGCAGTCTATTCCAATTCCTATTTCCAATTTGGTGTTTTATAGTCATATGTCATTTACTTCTTATAGTCAATCCTTTTAACTAAGAATAATACTAATTTACAAATTCAGAAGCATGGTCATAGGTAAATTACTAAATTTAATTAGCTATTCATTCACAGTTTTCAGGGAAATAAATGGAAAAAAAAACTAAATTATTTTCATCAGGTCAAATAAAAAATTCCTATGGTAAAGGATTCATGATTTTGTCCAAAGAAAAGAAAGATTGTTTATGAAACAAAATTGTTTACCATCTAATGGACCACCAGTTCACTTAATATTTTTTACATCGAAAACTAAAATAGAAGACAACAGGCGCTAATTTAGAGAGTCCCTCAATAAGAGAGTCTTTAATTCAAAAGAAGGATCATGTAGCTACGGACACCTCCAAGTAGAAAAGCGCACCCACCTAACCAGCCAATCTGCTACCAAATTGCAAGAGCGGGAGATCAAATTCAGGGACACTACCTCATCTCAGAAAAGCAACGCCTTGATCTCCCTAATAATAGAAAAAACCTCACACTATCAGTATCATCATCTTAACCTAAGAGACGAGGGTAAAAAAACCTAGAAATTATCACGGTCGTGATAAATGCGTCGCCAAGCCTGCCTCGTGTATCGTCCAGGGAGACTCCCTACAGATCATGTCGTTATGTCACTTCTAGAGACCTCACAGGCACGCAAATTTAATCTCATTGTAGCTACAATCTTGGCTACGAAACCAACCTAAAAGGTCCGATATTTATTTTAACATTTCTAGAATTTTATTGAACACTTTTTAATTTAGCAAAATCATAAGATCATTTTTTCCCACCGCGCATCGCGCGGGTATGAGTCTAGTTCTTTCTTATGTTGGTATAAGTGGTATAAGAAATGCTAGGTTTGACACTATTTCAAGCACTCTATTTTTGACTGGTCGTTGAATTATATAGGCTCACTCTCAATTTGATGGGACCTACATGGATTTTGACCTATCAAAGACAGTGTGAGAAAGAGTGTCGAAGAGAGTATTGCTAGCACTTTTCAAGTTGTATATGATCCTTCGACATAAGATATAATGTTTTCTATGAAAACTGTTTACTTGGAGTCTATGTAAGATGTTTATTAACCTACTGAAAGACCAACCTTGCATCCTGTTAGAGATAAATAGGCATACTATCCTACGGAATATTTTCTTTATTATTATTTATTTTATTTTGTAATATGCCTCAGAATATTCTTAGCATATTATGTTATTTTATTATTATAAATAATATTGTCTACCTCACACACAATTTGTGGTGAGAGTATCCAATCTTACATGGTATCAGGTTTAGGTTGAAAACCCTAGCCCCCAAACCTTCCTGTGCCGCCACCCTTTTTCTCTCCCTCTTTTTTCTGATACAGCCATTATTTTCCCCTTTGATTTTTGTGCCTGCTCATGCTTCCGTGTGTGCTGTCAGCCAAAAATTTCTGTGCTGTTCTCGTGCTTTGTGCGCCATCAGCAGCCCTACACTCGTAATCATCACCTTGCTTTTCGTGAAGGCTTTGCAAGTATCATTCCATCATCATAACGTTGCTTTTCATATGTAACAATCATTCCATCATCATCACCTTGTCTTTTGTGGGGTCCCGTGCCAGCCAGCCACCAACAGCCATTATTTTTTCTTTGTCATTTTCTTGTGACTCATCCACATATTTGATTATTTGATTTATTTTCCAGTCTTGCTCACATGGCTTCTGATGCTACTCCTCCGACTTTTTCCATGAACACTTTGGTGCATATGCTTACGGTGAAACTTAAACCAGATAATTTTCTTCTCTAGCGTAAACAGGTTACTGCTCTTCTTCAGAATCAGAACTTGTATGATATTGTTGACCCTACCGTCGATCCTCCGCCAGAATTTACTCAACAGACATTTGCACAAACTGTTACTCAACCACAACGTAATGGTGCTCCTTCTCCAAATCCTCTTTATGTTGATTGGCAGGCTCGAGATCGTAATGTCAACAGTCTGCTTCTTTCCTCCCTCACTGAGGAGGCCTTATCTGAGACTCTAAGCGCAACCACTGCTCGTGATGTTTGGGTTGCTTTACACTCTGCCTATGCCTCCCGCAGCAAGGCACGTGAACTACGTCTCCGTGATGAACTTCAACTCATGCGTCGTGGTTCTTTATCAGTTTCTGAGTACGGGCGGAAATTTCGCACTATCTGTGATCAGCTGGCTGCTATTGGTGCACCTGTGCCTAATGATGATAAAGTTCACTGGTTCCTTCGTGGTCTTGGCCTGTCATATGCAAATTTTTCCACGGGCCAGCTTGATCAGGTACCCCTACCTTTCTTTACTGACATTCTTTGTAAGGTCGAAAGCCATGCTATTTTTCAGGCTTCTCTTGAGGAATCAGTGACCCCTCCGCCTGCTGCCTTCCATGCAAGCAATCAGCCCCGCTTTTCTGGTAATCAGTCTTCCAATAGTGGCAACCGTGGTAATTCCGGTGGAGGTTCTCGTGGTGGAAATCGTGGCAACTCTAATGGAGGATCTCGTCAGCGACGCCACAATGGTGGCTCTGGCCGTCGTGGCTCTTATACGCCTCGCTGTCAAATTTGTCGTGAGCAGGGTCATTATGCTGATAAGTGTCCGGTTCGCTGGGATCGGTCTTCTGAGTCTGCAAATCTGGCACAATCGTTTGCTGCAGGTTGTTCGTTGGATAACTCTGACCGTTCTGATTGGTATATGGATACAGGTGCCACCTCTCATATGACTCCTTCTCTATCTCAGCTGACGGACTCTCAGGACTATTCTGGTAATGACCGTGTCTTTGTGGGTAATGGGGCTGGTTTACATATTACTCATACTGGTTCTCGTTCTGTTTCACATTCTGTTCCTTTATCTAATGTTTTGGTTGTGCCTCAGTTAACTAAAAATCTTGTTTCTGTTAGCAAATTGACTCGTGACCATCATGCTAAAGCCATTTTTTTGGATGATTCGTTTGTGATTCAGAATCGAAAGACAGGCGCCGTTCTGGGAAGGGGCAGATGTGATCAAGGACTTTATGTGCTGAATCCGGACTCGCAGGCGTTGCTTACTACCAGTTCTCCATTACCCCGTGCCTCTTTTGAATTGTGGCACTCAAGATTAGGACACGTCAATTTTGATATTATCAAACAATTGCATAAACATGGTTGTTTAGATGTTTCCTCTATTTTGCCTAATCCCATCTGTTGCACTTCTTGTCAGATGGCTAAAAGTAAACGATTAGTATTTCATGATAATAATAAGCGAGCTTCTGCAGTTTTAGACCTTATTCATTGTGACTTGTGGGGACCATCTCCCGTTGCTTCTGTTGATGGTTTTTCTTACTTTGTTATATTTGTTGATGACTTCTCCCGTTTTACTTGGTTTTATCCATTGAAGCGTAAGTCTGATTTTTCTGATGTACTTCTTCGCTTCAAAGTGTTTGTGGAAAATCAATTTTCTCGGTCGATTAAAGTTTTTCAAAGTGACAACGGCACTGAATTCACAAATAACAAAGTACAGACTTTATTTACTTCTTCTAGAGTGCTTCATCGTTTTTCATGCCCTCACACTCAGGCCCAGAATGGTCGGGTTGAACGGAAACACAGACATATTCTTGAGCTTGGTCTTGCTATGTTGTATCACTCGCGTGTACCTACTGCCTATTGGGTTGATGCCTTCAGTTCTGCGGTATACATTATTAATCGTGTCCCCTCTAAGGTGTTATCTGATCAGATTCCGTTTCAGCTCCTATTTCAGGTTGTACCCATGTATGCTAATTTCCATCCTTTTGGATGTCGGGTGTTTCCGTGCTTGCGTCCCTACATGAAAAATAAATTTAGTCCTCGGAGCACTCCTTGCATATTTCTGGGATACAGCAGCAACCACAAGGGATTCAAATGCTTCGATCCGACGACTTCTCGCACTTATGTGTCTCGTCATGCTCAGTTTGATGAATTTTGCTTCCCTTTTGCAGGTTTACACTCTTTTCCCCATGATTTGGTGATTTCTACGTTTTCTGAACCGGTTGCGGGATCTTCTCCATCTTCACACCCTGTTATTCCTGTTGTTCCGGAGAGTTCCCCACCGACTGGTCCTCTGCCTTGTTTGTCTTGTGCTGACCCAGATGTTCTGCCGGTTCCTCCTGATGATGCACCACCTTCGCCGGTTCTTCCGGATGATGCTCCCCCTTCGCCAGCTCCTGCTTCCCCAGCACAGCCGACCACTCCTCCTATTGTGACTCAGGCTCCGCCTACTTCCCCGCCTGCTACACCTCCTGTTGTGGCTCAGGTTCCACTTGCTCCTGTTGCTGCTCGTCCGCGGACCCGCTCTCAGAATGGTATTTTTAAGGCGAATCCACGTTATGCCTTGGTTCATGCTCAGCCTACTGGTCTTCTTACTGCTTTGCATACTGTTACTGAGCCTAAGGGATTCAAATCTGCTATGAAGCATCCTTATTGGTTGGCAGCCATGGAGGATGAACTTTCTGCCCTTCATAAAAATTGTACTTGGACTTTGGTTCCTCGTCCTTCCACTACCAATGTTGTTGGAAGTAAATGGGTTTTTCGCACTAAATTCCATAGTGACGGCACTGTTGAGCGTTTAAAAGCGCGTTTGGTGGCTCAGGGTTTCACTCAGATTCCAGGTTTTGATTACTCTCTTACTTTCAGTCCTGTTGTCAAAGCTACTACTGTACGCCTCATTTTATCTCTTGCCGTGCTTAATAATTGGCAGCTTCATCAGTTGGATGTCAAAAATGTTTTTCTTCATGGTCATCTCACTGAAACTGTTTATATGGAGCAGCCTCCTGGATTTGTTGATCCTCGTTTCCCGACTCATGTGTGTCGGTTGAACAAGGCCCTCTATGGCCTCAAACAGGCGCCTCGTGCTTGGTTTCAGCGCTTGAGCTCTTTTCTCCTGCGTTATGGTTTTTCGTGTAGTCGGGCTGATCCATCCTTGTTCTTTTTCTACAAAGGACATATTACTCTCTATCTTCTTGTGTATGTGGATGACATCATCCTTACCGGTAGTGATCCCTCTTTTCTGACTCAGTTTATTGCTCGCCTTAATGCTGAGTTCGCCATTAAATATCTGGGTAAGCTTGGCTATTTTCTTGGTCTTGAGATCACCTATACTGCTGATGGTTTGTTCTTAGGACAAGCTAAATATGCCCATGATTTGCTTTCTCGTGCTCTGATGCTTGAGGCCAGTCATGTTTCTACACCCTTGGCTGCCGGATCTCATCTTGTCAGTTCTGGTGCTGCTTACTCAGATCCTACGCACTATCGCTCTTTGGTTGGAGCTTTGCAGTACTTGACTATTACTCGTCCTGACTTGTCATATGCTGTTAACACTGTTAGTCAGTTTCTTCAAGCTCCGACTGTGGATCATTTTCAGGCTGTCAAACGAATCCTTCGTTATGTCTGTGGCACACAACATTTTGGTCTCACGTTTCGTCGTACTTCTTCCCCCGCTGTTCTTGGTTATAGTGATGCCGATTGGGCTCGCTGCCTTGACACTCGCCGCTCTACTTATGGCTACGCTATTTTTCTTGGTGATAATCTTTTGTCTTGGAGTGCTAAGAAACAACCTACTGTTGCTCGCTCTAGTTGTGAATCTGAGTATCGGGCAATGGCAAATACTGCGTCTGAGTTAGTTTGGTTGCTTAATCTTCTTCATGAGCTTCGTGTTCGGTTATCAGCGACTCCTCTTCTTCTTAGTGACAACCAGAGTGCCTTGTTTATGGCTCAGAATCCTGTTGCTCATAAGCATGCCAAACACATTGACTTGGATTGTCACTTCGTTCGTGAGCTGGTTTCCTCTGGTCGTTTAGCTGTTCGCCATGTGCCCACTTCTCTCCAGCTTGCTGATATTTTCACTAAGGCGTTGCCTCGTCCGTTGTTTGACCTTTTTCGATCCAAGCTTCGAGTTGGTCCTAATCCAACGCTAAGCTTGATGGGGGTGTTAGAGATAAATAGGCATACTATCCTACGGAATATTTTCTTTATTATCATTTATTTTATTTTGTAATATGCCTCAGAATATTCTTAGCATCTGTTATTTTATTATTATAAATAATATTGTCTACCTCACACACAATTTGTGGTGAGAGTATCCAATCTTACACATCCTCTTGCATCCCTGTTAGCAAGAACACCTTAGCATTAGGAGGTAGTTTAAGAAGCTTAACAGCTGTATCTTCGAACTCCACTTCCACATCCACAACCACTGGTAAATTAGCTTCACTAGTGTAGTTCGCAATGGCATTTTTAGGTTGTCAAATGTGAAATATTGGATGCATAGCATTATGTGGTAGTTTAAGCTTTTAAGTAACTTGTCCATACTACTCCAAAAATGGTTATCAAATTGAGATACGTATCGCGTGTCGGTAGACACTAATTTCTAAATCGTGAATCGTATCGTATAATGTATCGTAGATACGGACACTAAAAATTAAGTCATAAATTGAATAATATATTAACATATCATACAAATATACTTCAAAATAATTAAAGATTCAAGCCATAATTAAGAAGAAAAATAGTTGCACAAAGTTCAAGTTCAAGTGTTCAACCTTGTTCCAAGCTATAAGCAAAAAAAAAAAATCAATAAAATGACAAAAAGCATATTACTTAGATCCTAGTAAATGATCAAAATATTATTCAAACTAGTTGAATCATAAAAAATTGAATCATATGCAGCACAACCGGACTAAAGTGCAACATGCATGTAACTTTGAATCGTATCGTAAGATTCAACTCTCGAATTGGGATACAAGATGAGATTCAAACACATTTAGATACGTATAATGATACGTATCTGTGGCACAAGAAATTATATCTTATCAAGATACGTATTCACAACCATGCTCCAAAATCTGAATCATCTCTGTTCAGATGCCAAGGAAAAGTTTACACAGAAAACACAATACATATTATTGAAAGAAAATCAGAGTATCTGTAGCTGTTTTGATTTACAATACACATTGTTGGCAAAAGGATATTTGAGGTATTTAAAAATTAGTGGCAGAGTATTATACCTTGTTCTAAGATGTATGTCATTTATATAAGACAAGTAAAGCATGAGATTGAACACTTATTGGCTCTACTCATGTTAGCTTGGCGAGTGACCTGTGCAGAGGATACTCCCATATCTAGAAGCACTGCAAATGAGGTAGCTTTTGGATGAAAGTTCATGAGGTAGTTGTTATTCCTTTGGATTGGTTAATTCTTTCCTTCATATTTCAAATGGTCCTTTTATTCACTCGATTCTTTCTTCCTTTTGCCTAATTTTATTTTCCACTTCACTTCTGTTTTACTAAATATCCTGTTTTGTTGACCTTTTTCTTTGTTCCAATTTATGACATTTGGTTTGATAGAAATTTCTTGATTGGAGAGGTCCCTTCAAATCTCAATTACCTTGTACAGTATAATCTTCGGGACTTTTTAAAGTTGGGAAATATGTAGTACATTCCCAATATTTGATGTCATTTTTTTTTTGTCTAAGGTGCATTAATGATCATGTCATGCACTGCACCAGTGCATGATACTCCCTCCGTTCCTATTTAACTAACACTTTAAGGTTGTTGTACAAGTATTAAGAAATAGCAATTAATGTTCTTGTTTTATTAAAATTGATATCTAACTTTCTAATATAACATTTATCTCTCTTATTAATTCAAACTTTTCAATTTTCATATCACAATAAATGAAGGGTAAAATTGGTAAAGTATAACTAATGCTCTCTTAAACTTTGTAAAGTGTCAGTTAATTAAGAACAAAATTCAACCAGAATTAGTGTCAGTTATTTAGGGATGGAGGGAGTAGTCTTATAGCCACAAAAATGATTTTTTTTTTTGAACTTAAAATGAAATATTCAATAAAGGTGCTATATCTGGGAAGAAGAAAGAGGGGCTAGTGACTTTAGGAAATTAGGATTATCGAGAAGGGTGTGGTGTGGTGCATTTTAAATGAGGTTAAATCCTAACCATTTATTTTAATTAAAGAGTTATTACTAAATATTCACATCTCTTACCATAAGTCCCTCCTTTAACTTAATATGTTGCTCATACACACACCCACACACATATGCATTTTGCTACAGGAAATTATCTTCCCACATTCAGTTCATAACTTTTATTTTAATGTTAATAAGATTAAATAAAAAAAAAATTACATAAGTTCAACAAACGATATAAATAAAAACATTAAAATTCCCAGCACATGTAAATTTTCAAATAACATTTAGGGGATTTAGGGGACATACGTTACATATAGCTCAAAGTACTCATAAAATGACTTCCCCACTATATCTTCGGTCATAAAATCCACTTCATGGTTCCTTAAAGTATGATTCTTTAGATTATAGGACACCATTTTGGAGTCCACTAAGAGTGCAATCATCCAATCCTCTTCAAGGACAACACATACCACATAAATAGAAGATTAGACTGACCAAGAACGTGGGATCATGGAGAACGTGGGTAGTTGTAGAGTAAGCGGGAAATTCAGATTGAATCGTGGGTGGCTTCTAGAAAGAAAGCAGTTGAGGCAAGGAGCCTATAAATAGAAGATCATACATGATAGAAAGGGTTCACAATTTCCACACTCGAAACGCTCTCATGTCTGAATTGTTCATATCTGGTTTGGTTTTGGGGGTGTTTTGATGACTGATTCTAGAGTGTTATTTTTGAGTTAATTTGGGGAAAATTGATGGCACACAGACCAATCAATCCTATCGGTCGTATTCTTGAATTTGGAATGAAAAGAGGAATAATGCTTCCTAGCACGGGACACAGAATAGGACCACTTAGATCAGAATAGCATTCACAGAAATGTGCTAACATAGAGTAGAATCGAACATTGAAGAGCTCCGTTGACAACAGTAAAAAGATGGACGCCTAATTCCAATACAATAGGGGTCTATCAGTGCAAGTCAGCTGAACACCGTGATTGATGAGTGGGTAGGTGGGTTAGGTGCGCCTCTCGTCCAGTGGGAAGTATTGAGGCCCCCCCTTCCTTTTTCTACTTTTCCTCTCTCCTTTTGCTTGTGCTTCTACCCGGACTTTTCATTTTGATAGATTTCTAGAGACTCGAGGGAAATTCTTAAATAGATTATGGTTAGATTTGTTAATAGGTTTAATTTTAGTTAATTTGATTAATAAATCTGACATGTAATTTATTTATTATTATTTTGAAATCCATGTCAGCTCACTTAACCGAGTCAGAGCTCTGTGCTTCGACGAGGACCTGGTCCAAACGATTTACAAATAAAAGGAGCATTTTCATTAATTTTTCCGGCGAGGGACCTAAGTCAGACGACGACACAAAGACAAGAACCAATTTGAGGGTTAACCATAATTTTTTTTGGTTATGTATTATCTATACAGTAATGTGTAGATTATTACACAAAATTCACGGTGGCCTAGTGGAAAGACATCATTCTTCTCCTTTTGAGATACCAGGTTTGAACATCATGTCTGTCAAAATTTAGATTTTAGATTTATTTTTTCTATTTCACTCCCTTTTTTTTGTTACGCGAGGAAATAATGTTTCACTCCCTTTGAACTAGCTTAGGTTACATTCTTCTCCATTTCATCATACCTTCTGCTTCTTATTCTCGTGTTCGATCTCTTACACTTTGTTTGGTAGAGGGAGGTTTGAATAGAGAGAGATGGAGAAGAGAGTTAGGGTGAGGAATGATGAAGTATGTGTGTTTGGTAGGTGAGAGGAGGGAGATAGATGGGAGAAAAAGTGGTGGGTCCCACCACTTTTTTGGTCTCTCCAAATTGAAGAGAGATTGAAGGGAGATGAGTGAAGACTTGATTTAGGGTAGTTAGGGGTCTCTCTCTTCTCTATCTCTCTTCTCTTTTTATCATACCAAACAATCTATAAATCTACTATATTTCTCTCTACTCAACTTCTCTCTTCTCTACTATCTCTTCTCTATCTCTCTCTTCTCTACCAAACAAAGTGTTAAATCTCTACCCAGCTCGTTGTCACCTATGTTGAAGAAAGGTTTGGAACCCTGTAAAGAATGAGAAGGGGCCGACAGATCTTCCTAACTTAAAACCTCCAACTCTAGGTAGGCCTTTAGCACAAAAGAATCTAGTCTGGTATAATGAAATTTCCTGAACATGAAAAGTCAATTGGTTTGTAAGATTGGATGAAAACCAATGCAACAATGTCAAATTGTCAAATGTCAATGAAAGTCGGTGATACTGTCAAAGGTGGAGCAGATGTGTTCATGGTACTTGCAGAGCTTAAACAATGACACAAAGTCAAAGTTGAGCAAGAAACAAACAAGCAGTAGAGTTTAGCAATTACAAATGCACTCGCTTTGCAATTGCAGTATGGACAAGTCACTTATAAGCTTAATCTACCCCCTAATTCTAAGCTGGATCCAGTGTTTCACATTTGACATACATATACAAACACAACATATAAGCATGGGAACAAGAGCCAAAAAAAAATTCAATCGAAATCCAAAAACATGAAAAATATTTGCACAAAGAAAGGTAAAAGATTTGTCAAGGGATTTGAAATACTAAGAAATTGAATTGATTCATTTAAATTCTACTATCATTTGTAAAATATCTTGTTTGGCTTTCCAAAATTAAAGTGGTGAATTAAACACGCCATTTTTAATGTTCTAGTGTTCTGCATTTCATGCCCTTCATTGACAACAATTTCGTTCAAAAATTCATTGCAAAGAAATGAGAACCCCATTCACTTCAGTTCTTTATGAGGAACTACACCTTCGTTTCCAATGAATCCCTTCTAGCTTGCTATTCATTGTGAATACCATCACCCTTCAACAAGCTCAGAATCATGTCCAAGAAGTTCTGGATCTCCGATGCGGCCATGATAAGTGTCTTATTTACCTAGTTTTGATGTGCAATTTAGGCATTTATCTTTGAAATTAATGAGGTATATTAAACAACCTCATCCTCTTTTGATTAGAATTTCTTGATATGTGAAATTTAGTAAAGAATGTGCACAAGTATTGATTCTAATCTCAAAAAGTGTTGTAGGATTGAAGATTGAAGAAAATGCAAGCTTTGGTTAGGAAAAACAAATTTGAAGTTCCAAAGTGCCGGGTGCATCTCAGAGGCCGTTGGGCGCTCCTGGCGGTCAAGGAAACCTCACTTTGAAGAAAGCTGAGTGTCAGGCGCTTTTCAGAGGCTGTCGGGCACTCTGTCTGACGAAATTTCCTATTTAAGCTCTCTCTTTAGAAATTTGAAAAAAAAACTTGATCAGAATAGGACCCAAACAGAGAGACCTCAAAGGAGATCATCAAGGGAGATATAGGAGGCTAGTGAGAAGGCTTTGGAGCCGATTTCATCGTCGGGGAACCGTCACATATTCGGTTTTTCATCGTTCTTCTTCTCTTTTATGATTGTAAAGCTATCCATGGAAATGAATAACTAATTTCTCATTTGTTGAGATTAGAACTAGTTGTTTTGATGCTCATGTAATCTATTTGATTTCCTTTCATGAAAATTCCATGTTTCTATGTTAAAGAATCAATGATTTTCTCTTTTGCTTCATGCTATATCTTAGGTTGATCCCTTTGGTATTTTGATTGATTCAAACTTGTGTAGGGAACGCACATGTTCTTGAGTCTGAACTAGAGTTAATCATATGTATCTTTTCCATGATTCAATGATTTTTACCTTGTGCTTCATGCTTGTTTTGGATTGATCACCTAGAACATAAATTAACATTTAAGAGGATGGTGGGAACTAGCTATTTAAATCTGAAATAGGTAAAATCATCTAATGATTCTAAGGTCTACGGATAGGGTTAGATCATTAGTCTATTCAAACATCCAAGCTTAATGCTACCCACTATTGTTAATCGATCAAGGGATTGAAGGTTAATATAGCTGAGTTGATAATCTTCTACGTCGGGGGATTCGGAAGTAACATAAGAAATGATGGGAGGAGTCAATTTCATATAACAATATTTGCATGTGAGCCAATAGGTTACATAGAAGTCTGATAACGAAACTCTAATCCCATCAAAACTATCTACCTTAGTGAATCCAACTATTTTATCTTCTTTATTTATGTTTTTATGTTCTTAAACAAACAACTCATCTCTTTGTTAACCATCATTTGAGTTTGTTAGCTATTGAACGACATAAGTATTACACCTTCATATGAATACGACAAAACTCTTTACTATACTACAATTGAATCTTGAAAGGGATTCAAGAGTACGAGCGGTAAAAACCTTTCAACAGGTCATTGTTACAGATTGCGATTCTTCAACACACTTGTATTTGTTGCGTGGGAGAATTGAACAAAGAAAGCGACAATTTTTTGTAAAGTAAAATTTCACTTATTAACAAAATGGCCAACGTGTTTTCATTCCTCCCATTTTCAAAGGCTTTCGTGAGGAAAGAAAGAAAACGGCAATTTTTTGTTTTCAATTTTCAACTGATTTTAAAAAAGCGTTTTCAAAGAAAAAAAATTCAAAATTTTAACCAAACACATTTTCTCCTCTATTTTCTGTTTTCTTTGAAAATAAAAACAGAAAATGGACAAACCAAACAATCATATTTAACGATACAAAATTCTCACTTCATTTTAATAAGAATTAATACGAATTGAGATAACTAATAAGCTCAACTAACTAACTGTATGAACCATTACAATTATTTTCTTTTGATAAATAAACCATTAAAATTATTGGCATAGATAAAATTTCCAAATAACATTCAAGGGACATTACATATAGTCTCAATGTACAGATGAAATGATTTCCCCACCTTGTCTTCTCTCATAAAACCTACTTCATGGACTACCCTTGAAGCATGCT
The DNA here is from genome assembly GCF_012489685.1 of Lotus japonicus. Taxonomy (NCBI): domain Eukaryota; kingdom Viridiplantae; phylum Streptophyta; class Magnoliopsida; order Fabales; family Fabaceae; genus Lotus; species Lotus japonicus. The sequence goes on from NC_080045.1 coordinate 57,227,746, forward strand.
CCTTTAAATTATAGGACACCATTTTGGAACCCACGTAGAACACAATCATCCAATCTTCTTCATTTCCTTCAAGGACAACGCATACTACATGATATGGAAAGCTCATAACAAATTCATCCCTTGCAAGATTCAAATCCACATGGTATATCAGAACCCAACGTGAGTAATCTTCCTTTAGCTTGAAAACATCAAAATCCAACTTGTTATCGCCCTCAGTCAACACCAAATGCAAAGTCCCTTTGAACTCTCCAAAATACTTAACAATGCAGGCATCACTAAATGTTGGTTCAGGTACTGGCTTAAAGCATTGTTCATACACATCAAAATACATTGAAACCTCACCAGGATTGTACCAATGCACAACACCATTGCAATAAACTCCAGAATCAACCTTCATACCAGATGGAGCAGTGAAGAAAACCTCACCCTCATCCCATGAATTAGTCTCAGACGAATACACAAAGATCTTAAACCTCCCACTATCACAACTTTCGACCTTTACGAATGAAATAACTTTAAAGTAAAGGGACCTTGAAAGGTCAAAAACCAAATAAAGGGCTGGTATTTGTTTAATATCATAATAGATTTTTTCTCCAGGTGGTTGATGACCCGGGTTTATATGATGTTTTTAGGTTTTTTCCTTGTAGGTTTTGAGTCTTTTTCTTGTGTCTCATGTAGTGTTTCATGCATTCTCATGCATTTTTACTTTTTTTTGGTGCATTTGCATTAGTTTAGTAATTTTGTAGTTTTATAAGGGCTTTAGTTGCATTTGATTAGAGTTTAAGAGTCATAGGCAATTTCCACTTGTTTTGGAGCCTTTGTGCAAAACTAACCTCTGAATTTCTAGATATTTTCCTAGCTTTGTCATCAAGTTTTCAGGTTGTAACAGCTGAAGATGGAGTGTCTAGAGGTTTGGAAAATTGAAGGGACGCTTAAAGAGGCTTAAAGAGGCATAAAGAGGAGTTAAAATGAATATCAAGGGACTTTCCAGCGAGTCTGAGCGCCTAGGCATGCTCCATTGGCGCCTAGGCGCCAATTGCCCTGTTCCAGAAATTGGAATTGGCGCCTAGGCGCTCTGAATTGGCGCTCAGGCGCCAATTACCTCCAGGGGCCATTTTTTCAGCATGGAATTGGCGCTCAGGCGCTCTGAATTGGCGCCTGAGCGCCCAGAACAGCCCAAACTCGGGAATTTTGCCTATAAATAGGATTTTAGTCATTTTCTTTTGTAATCTGGGATATCTTTTGATACTTTGTAAAATTCAGAGGTAGAGGAGCATCTAGGAGAGTGTGAGAGGGCTTCCAAGCTTGTAATTCAGGTTCTTAGCCAAGCATGGCTCTTGCCATGCTTGGCTAATCTCTCTTCTTTAGCTTTGGATTTCTTTGGAAGACTTTTTATATTTGAGTTATAATCTTAAGTTCTTTCCCACATGTTCTTCTTCTTTCCTTGAATCCCATTTTCTGAATATCATTCTAAGCTTGTATGCATGCTTGCTTTTTGCTTTTCTATAATCAGAACGGAAGTTTGTTATAGATTAGGGAACCGATTTGGGATTACCCTTTCTATACTTGCTACTAGGAATAGAGGAAGGGTTGGGGTTTGATGGCCTGAAATTGCATGATCTAAAACCTCATATAAATGACTAAGTACACAAGGAATTGGGCTTAGCTTTTAGTATGAGAGAATTGCTTATGTGAGGAATCAATAAGTGAGTAACTAGGCTATATCATCAAGGAGAGATTCATGAGTTCATGTGCTTAGAATGGTGTACTTGAATTGACTAGTTGAACAAGAACCCAAAGCATGTTCTTTTCTGAATTTATGTTTATTTTATCTGTACTACTTCGACATATCTTTGATTCAATAAAACAACCTTCATACTCAAGGCTTAAACTGAATTTAGTCACTCACAATCCCTGTGGTTCGATAATTAAAACCGGGTGGATTCGTACACTTGCGGATTTACCAACAGTGGTACTTCATAATAGGTACTTTTTGGAGGGAAATGAAGTTCAACAAATTTCTCAGTGACTGGGTTTTTGACTAGGTAACCGTATTTTGAATGATTTTTCCTACCCTGCCAAATTTTAGATTTGCATAGAAGAAGACCATTGCATGATTGCATTATTTCAATATAAGGATCTATATGAGGATTTGTTGTACAGTTACATTCACGATGACGATTGCATGGTTGCATAATTTCAATGGAAGGATTCATAGTTGACCTTACCTGAGAGTCTTGGGTGAAAGAGACAATATGTTTGTTACATACCCAAAGGGAAGATGGGGCAAATGTGTGAGTGTGGGAGTGACAGAACCAAGGGGTGGTTATCATATCCCGCCATTGCTTTGACACACACTTGCATCGGGTCACGTCTTTCGCTGACAACCGGAGAAGGATACTTGTCACAAGGTCACTGTTGTTCATTACTTTATCACATGAACTCACCATCGTCATGCCTGAACTATCTACGACAACCAGTTTTTTTTTTCTCTTTTCAATGTTTAATGATAATGGTATGGGTGCATGTTCTGTTATATATATATATAAACTTGCGTCTTGAACAAATGTATTTAATACATATCTTAATAATGTTATGGGCATGAATAAGAAATTGAATTTTAATTTTCCATGTTCAAAAATTTATTATTTCTTTAATGTAATTTAATACGACAAATCACATAGGAAAAATAATAAATAATAAAATAAATGAAATTTAATATTTAGTAACAGTTGCATACAGTATTATACTAGCATTATCGAAGATTTTGATAGTCATTTACACTAATAATTGTTATTCCATGTTGTGTTATGAAAAAGAAGGTCAACAATAATACAATAATCTTATGTTCTTCACACCTCTAAGATGAGGTGGAGAGAGGTGGAGGAGGAAAAAGATAGGAAGAAAAGAAAAAGTAAGAGAGAGATAGTAGAGATGTGATAGATGGTAAGAGGAGAGAGATAGAAATAAAAATGAGTGGAAATGAAGTCTTTAGAAAATGAGGTGTGTATATATCATTGTTGACAATAATAACACTGAAAAAAAAATTAAGTTAATTAGCCGTTTTTAGTATACTCCGTTTTGTTGTAGTGGTAGAAGTGGAAAGAAAATGGAGGAGCTTACTTTTTAAATATTAAAAAATATTCTTAATTTTCCGATTTAAAAGTTCATTTCCAATTTATTAATTATATATAAATTTTCCTTAAACAAATGCATTAAATACATATCCTAATAATTTTATGTGCATGAATAAGAAATTAAATCTTAATTTTCTATGTTTAAAAATTTATTATTTAATTAATGTAATTTAATATGGTAAATCACATAAGAAAAATAATATAAATTAAAATAACTAAATTTAATCTTTATACTATACTAGTATTGATTCTGTGTCATGCACAGGTGAAATTGGAGTACTTTGTCAGTATATATAAGACATTTTCATATTTCATCTCTCGTTTTTATTTTTTAAATACGTATATCACATATTTAAGTTTTTTTCTAATCCTAGTTACATTCTAATTCTTTTTGTTTTCTAATTTGTTATTCTGAGTCAATATACTAAAATCATTTTAATCTTCAAGATGTATATACGTAAACATAAAAAATTGAGTTAATTTTCAAATCAATCCTTTAAAACTATATTAATTTTCTTATGCCATATTATATATCATTTTGAACGTAAGATAATACACTCAATTTTTTTATTTGTTATATAGAAAATAATCATAATAATTCCAAAAAAAAACTTTGTCAGCATACATCCTAATGTTAGAATTATAATGGCATTAAAAACCATTAAATATCAAATTAATATAGTTATTTAAAAAAAAACCGCATTTGAATATTTTTTATTATACTAATGTCATTAATAACTAATTAATGCAATATTAATACATTAATTATTTCAGAAATATAGAATTATTTAATATTTAAATTTCTAAAAAATTAGAAAATATAAATATGAAATCATCTACCTACTAATTATAGTAGGGAGAAAGCTTATGAAAAAAGACATAGAATGAGGAGATAACACTTGTCGGAGTTGCCACCTTTTGGATAGTAGATACTGTTTCTAAAACTAAAAAGTGACAACTTCGACTGGTGTCACTTCCTCATTTTATGTCTTTTTTCATAAGTTTTATCTCGCATACTATAATTAGTAGGTAGATGACGTCATATTTATATTTTTATGATCTTTTTTGTAATTTAAATATTAAATAATTATGTATTTTTAAAAATAATTAATTTATTAATATTTCATTTAATAGTTGTTAACAACATTAGAATAATTATAAAAAAAAGAGTAATTAACAAAAGTCAATTGTGATTTTTTTCTAAAATAAATATTGTATTAATTTGACATTTAATGGTTTTAATGACATTATATTAATTAATAAAAGTCAATTGTGATTTTTCTATCATTTAAGATATATGCTGACAAAGATGCAATAGTACAATTTGTTGTTTTGTTTTCTTTCTTTATCGCCGGTAACAAATTTTTTTTTTTGGTAATTTTTATATTAAAAACAATGAATGTAATATTTTACGTTCAAAATGATATCAAATATGCCATAAAAAATTTGATATCAAATAGTTTTAAGGAATTGAGTTAATTTCCAAAAAAGAATTGATTTGGAAATTAACTCAAAAAATTTGTATATTGTGTTTTCGTATATACATCTAGAAGATTAAAATGATTTTAGTATATTAATTCAAAGTATAAAAAATTAAAAAAATAATGGAATTAGCATGTAATTAGGATTAGAAAAAAACTTATATATGTGATCTACGTATTTAAAAAAGAAAAATGAGAGATAAAATGTGAAAAAGTCTGATGTATGTCGACAAAGTACTCTTATTCCAACTGTGCATGACGTGTAATCAATATTATTTAGTAGCAGGATTATGATAGCATTATCGAAGATTTTGATAGTGATTTACACAAATAATTCTTATTCCATGTTGTGTTATGGAAAAAGAAGGTCAACATTAATAACACTGTAAAATAAAAGGTTAATCGTCAATTTTTTTTATAAGCAATTGGAATATATTGAATAGAAGTACAAGGGGTACTTCAACTCAATACAAGTAGGAAGAAAAAAGAGAGAAAAACTAAGTGCTATTACTATTTTTGTCTCGATGTCGGAACTAGGTCCCTCAGTGGAATTTTTTAGCAAACGGTCATCTTATATGTAAATCGTCTGGCGCAAGTCCTGATGGAGCCCAGAGTTCCGGCGAGTGATGAAATGACATGTTGAGTGGGTTAACCGTCATTGAGAAATTTGTCGAACTTCATTTCCCTCCAAAAAGTAATTATCATGGAAAAAAAAATCTATTCTGATTTTGAACATATACCAGCCCTTTATTTGGTTTTTGACCGTTCAAGGTCTCTTTACTTTAAAGTTATTTCATTCGTAAAGGTCGAAAGTTGTGATAGTGGGAGGTTTGAGATCTTTGTGTATTCGTCTGAGACTAATTTGTTAGACCAAGATTTGGTCAGTGGTACAACTTTATGTTTTGATGATAACAAGCTTATTATTATGTATGAACAATTATGGTACTATAACGTTTGTCCTTTAAGTTGTGACAAACAGGCTCTGACTCTGACTAAAAGACGATACATTTATCAAAAGTTGAAGACCAATTGTAACCAGCACAACGCTTCAGCAATCACTACATTCTGATGAACGGTAGCAAATGCTTCAGATACTCTGAAGACTAAAGCTCTGACATGGACTCTGAAAGATTCAAGCTCTGAAGTTCTGAAGACCAGATGTTCTGATGAACGGTCTAGAAGCTGAAGACTTGAAGACTCTGAAGTCCAAGTGAAATCTGACTCTAAATACCAAAGACACTTTGTGTTCTGAAGACCAGAAGTTCAGGTGAACGGTCCAGAAGCAGTAGTTCTGAAGGTTAGAAGAATCAAGCTTCACTCTGACTCTGATCAGATCGCTTTAACTCACAAGTTCCAATATGAAGCTACATCAAGATCAAATAGTCAACTAGGCTAAGGCAAGTCACTGTCATTCGTACAAAAGCATATGTACTATTCTGACTGCCTCACCTACAATGCTCAGCCATAGCAGACTTTGGAAATCCTAGAACTGCCCTCCAACGGACAAATTCTTTCAACAGAAACAAACCTCAAGTCTTGGAGTATATAAAGGCTGAAGATAAGAAAGTGACTAAGATACCAATTGCATACTCAAGTGAAAATACTCAAACTTAGCAATGTTTCTTCACTGTTCTTATTCGATCGTGTTTACCTCTGCTTTTATAGAAGCAACTCATTGTAAACAATAACCTTTTATCAAACGGTTGTTTGATTTCGTTAAGGGACCAGGTCGGTCAGGAGCCTTGAGAAGACTAAGGTTGTGAATCTTAGTGATAGCTAGTTCATTGTATTGTTAGTCACTGAGCAAGGTTGCTAGTGCAGTTGTAACAATCATTGAATAGTTGATTGCCTTCATTCGACGAATGAAGAAATCACCTTGACGGGTGGACTGAGTAGCTTGAGGGATTTATCAAGTGAATTATGATAAAAGCATTGTGAGATTTTCTCCTTCCCTTATCTATTGAACTTTGCATTCTACATACTGAAAAGATTGATAAATCTGAGAGGGAAAGCTCAAAAAGTTTTAAAACCCTATTCAAACCCCCCTTTTCTAGTGTTCTTCATACCTTCATAATTCATGGGATGAGGGTGGGGTTTCCTTCACTGCTCCATCTGGTATGAAGGTTGATTCTAGAGATTATTGCAATGGTATTGTGCATTGGTACAATCCTGGTGATGTTTCAATGTATTTTGATGTGTATGAACAATGCTTTAAGCCAGTACCTGAACCAACATTTAGTGATGCCTGCATTGTTAAGCATTTTGGGGAGTTCAAAGGGAATTTACATTTGGTGTTGACTAAGGGCGATAACAAGTTGGATTTTGATGTTTTCAAGCTAAAGGAAGATTACTCAAGTTGGGTTCTGATATACCATGTGGATTTGAATCTTGGAAGGGATGAATTTTTTATCAGCTTTCAATATCATATAGTATGTGTTGTCCTTGAAGGAAATGAAGAAGATTGGATGATTGTGTTCTCTGTGGGTTCCAAAATGGTGTCATATAATCTAAAGGATCATGCTTCAAGGGTAGTCCATGAAGTAGGTTTTATGAGAGAAGACAGGGTGGGGAAATCATTTCATTTGTACATTGAGACTATATGTAATGTCTAGAGCTGTCAATACGGGTCAACCCGTATGTGTTGGGTTGAAAACGGGTTGGGTTGTGTCAACCCGGGGCCCTAACGAGCCAGGAAAATATGAACCCAACCCGGCTCGCTACGAGCTCGCGGGTTGGCGGGCTGGCTCGCGGGTTGGGTGAAAAAAATATAAAAAATAAATAAATTGGATTAGAAAATGTTTTAAATGTTATAAAAAAATAATTTCAAAAAAATACTTAAAGAAATTGGTATCAACTCATAAGAAAGAGGTTTATCAACCCATTAATTTTTATGTCACATTTGAAATATAGTAAAATAATTTTTTGGTTACAAAATATAGTAAAATATAATTTAGTTGACAAGATTTAAGAACACAATTATTGTAATGTCACATTTAAAGTAAGATAAATAATAGAATAACAATAAATAAAACACAAAAAATTGTCTCAAATTTAAAGAAATGAAAATTTTCATTTTTCTATCTAAAATTAATCCATAAAACTAACCATAAATTGAAGACAAATAAAATAATTTTTTAAATAAAAAATAACTCTAACCCGACGGGTTGGCTCGCTTGACCCGCGGGTTGGCTCATCTAACCCGCGGGTTAAACGAGCCGGGTTGCACGAACCCAAGTTCTTTTCAAGCTGGAATTTAACCAACCCAACCCGGCTCATTTAGCCAACCCGTCGAGCTGGCTCGCGGGTTGGAACCCATATTGACAGCTAATGTCCCTTGAATGTTATTTTCAAATTTTATCTATGCCAATAATTTTAATGGTTTATTTATTAAAAAAAATAATTGTAATGGTTTATACAGTTAGTTAGTTGAGCTTATTAGTTATCTCATTTCGTATTAATTCTTATTAAAATGAAGTGAGAATTTTATATCGTTAAATACGACTGTTTGGTTTGTCTATTTTCTGTTTTTATTTTCAAAGAAAACAGAAAATAGAGGAGAAAATGTGATTGGTTAAAATTTTGAACTTTTTTCTGTGAAAACGCTTTTGAAAATCAGTTCAAAATTGAAAACAAAAAAATTCTCGTTTCCTTTATTTTCACAGGAAAGCCTTTGAAAATGGGAGGAATGAAAACACAGTGGCAATTTTGTGAATACGTGAAATTTTACTTTACAAAAAATTGTCGTTTTCTTTGTTCAGTTCTCCCACGCAACAAATACAGGCTTTTTGAAATGTGCCTTAATTCTTTTAACTTGAGCAATTGTGAATATAGTATATCAATTTCTTTTAAATTAGTGATTATCTTGTCTACTAATCTTCTTGACTATATTGTTTTCTCACTTTGTTTATGCGAGGTAAGATTGTTAGTGATGAACAGTAGTACAATAAAGAAATAGAAGATACAATTAGGAGGAACAATAACAAAACAAAGAAAAGGAAACTGTTGGCCAAGTAAATTTGGATTGATACAATTGATGTATGCCAATTCATTTGTAGGTTATGAAATTGAGATTGGTATCGTGAACTAGAATACTCTATTTTTAATGGTGAATCATGTCTTTTAATGTATAGTAAAATACAAATAAAAAAATTTAAGTCATAAATTAAATAGCAGTCCGACATGATTCGACTGAAGTGCAACATACACATATTTTTTTAAATAATGCACACAATTTTAAATCATAAAAGAATTGTAAAATTTAGCTCTCAAATTGGAGATTAAAAATATTTCGCTTAATAGATTTGTATCCCTCACTTATAGGGATTTGACAGTTCTGGTCCATCTAGAAATTTACTGGCCTATAACGTCCCTCATGTTTACTAAATGTTGCAGTTTGGGTTTTCCTTCAACTTTCATCCAATATTTAACTGTTTTTTATCTAAAAATCAATTAAAAATATCAAAAACCATAAAATTGTTAATCATAAAACATAAAACTGTTCTTCAAGCCTTATTTTTAATTGACTTTTTAATTAAAAACAGTTAAATATTGGATCAAAGTTAAAAGAAAACCAAAACAACAATAATTAGTAAACGTGAGAGACATTGTAGACTAATAAATTCCCAAAGGGACAAGAACTATAAAATCATAATAAGTGAGGACCAAAAATGCTACTAAGCCAAAATATTTTAGAATCACATTGCAATATGTAACAGTGGAGGACCTCAGTAGTTTCAGAAATAGTATCTACTATATAGTATATGATTAAATTTCAGTTATTTTGTTATTTATTATCTTTCTTATGTGATTTTCCATATTAAATTACATTAAAGAAATAATAAATTTTTAAGCACGGAAAATTAAGATTCAATTTCTTATTCATGCACATAACATTATTAAGATATGTATTTAATGCATTTGTTCAAGGAAAATATATATATATATATATATTTATATATATATAAACTTTTAAAATTGGAAAATTAAGAATAATTTTTTAATATTTAAAAAGTAAGCTTCTTCATTTTCATTCCCCTTCTACCACTACAATAAAATGGAGTATACTAAAAAACTTCTAATTATCTTTTTATTTTTACTTTCCAATGTTATTAAGGTTGACCTTCTTTTTCCATAACACTGCATTTAATAATAATTATTAGTGTAAATCACTATCAAAATCTTCGATAATGCTAGAACCATATTGCACGTAACTGTTACTAAATATTAAATTTTAGTTATTTTATTATTGATTATTTTTCTTATGTGATTTGCCGTATTAAATTACATTAAAGAAATAATAAATTTTTAATCATGAAAAATTAAGATTCGATTTCTTATTCATGCACATAACATTATTAGGATATGTATTTCATGCATTTGTTAAAGGAGGGTTTATATATATATATATATATATATATATATATATATATATATATATATAATAGAGCATGCACCCATACCATTATCATTAAAAGAGAAAAGAAAACTGGTTGTCGTAGATAGTTCAAACATGACGATGGTGAGTTCATGTGATAAGGTAATGAACAATAGTGACCTTGTGACAAGTATCCTTCTCCGATTGTCAGCGAAAGACGTGACACGATGCAAGTGTGTGTCAAAGCAATGGCGAGATCTGATATCCACCCCTTGGTTCTGTCACTCCCACACTCACATATCTGCCCCATCTTCCCTTTGGGTTTGTAACAATCATATTTTCTCTTTCACCCAAAACTCTGAGGTAAGGTTAGCTATGAATGATATGCGTCGTCGGATTGAAATTATGCAATCATGCCATGGACTTCTTCTTTGTAAGTCTATACTTTGGCTAGGTAAGAGAGCTAGATTAAGATGTAGTTATCTTGTCAAAAATCCAATCACTGAGAAATATATTAAACTTCATTTCCCTCCAAAAAGTACCTATCATGAAATTCCATCTGAAAAAATAATCTATGAAGATGATGAACAAATATCGGCCCTTTATTTGGCTTTTGACCCTTTAAGGTCCCTTTACTTCAAAGTTATTTCATTCGTAAAGGTCGAGAGTTGTGATAATTTGAGGTTTAAGATCTTTGTGTATTCGTCAGAGACTAATTCATGGGATAAGGGTGATGTTTTCTTCACTGCTCCATCTGGTATGAAGGTTGATTCTGGAGTTTATTGCAATGGTAGTGTGCATTGGTACAATCCTGGTGAGGTTTCAATGTATTTTGATGTGTATGAACAATGTTTTAAGCCATTACCTGAACCAACATTTAGTGATGCCTGCATTGTTAAGTATTTTGGGGAGTGCAAAGGGAAATTGCATTCGGTGTTGACTAAGGGCGATAACAAGTTTGATTTTGATGTTTTCAAGCTGAAGGAAGATTACTCCAGTTGGGTTTTGATATACCATGTGGATCTGAATCTTGCAAGGGATGAATTTTTTATCAGATTTCCATATCATGTGGTATGCGTTGTCCTTGAAGGAAATGAAGAAGATTGGATGATTGTGTTCTTTGTGGGTTCCAAAATGGTGTCCTATAATCTAAAGGATCATGCTTCAAGGGTAGTCCATGAAGTAGGTTTTATAAATGAAACCTGGGTGAGGAAATCATTTCATTTGTACTTTGAGACCATATGTAATGTCCCTTGAATGTTATTTGGAAACTTTATCTATGCCAATAATTTTAATGGTTTATTTATCAAAAGAAAATAATTGTAATGGTTCATACTTCATACAAATAGTTGGAAGAGCTTACTAATTATCTCATTTCGCATTAGTTCGTATTAAAATGAAGTGAGAATTTATATCGTTATATAGGCATGTTTGGTTTATCCATTTTTTGTTTTTTATTTTCAAAGAAAACAGAAAATAGAGGAGAAAATGTGGTTGGTTTAAATTTTGAATTTTTTTTCTTTGAAAACGCTTTTGAAAATCAGTTCAAAATTGAAAACAAAAAAATTCGTTTTCCTTATTTTCTCAGGAGAGCCTTTGAAAATGGGAGGAATGAAAACACGATGGAAATTTTGTGAAAAAGTGAAATTTTACTTTACAAAAAATTGTAGTTTTGTTTGTTCAATTCTCCCAAGCAACAAATACGGGCTTATTCATATTGTAAAATATAGAAAATACATTATTAATAGATTGGTTACATCATTACGGGTCATCTTATTTAGTTGCATGATATAAGTTTATAAAAAATTGCTTATTTGGTTTCATTTTGTATTAAAAGATCCTTTTTTATTTATACTCTTCTATTTTTTTTTTTAAACTTGATATCTGTGTTCTCAAGTTATCTATGTTTAAAGACAAACCATGTTTTTCACCCATGTTTATAACCATTTGTTCAGCTTGTTTGGTACTACTTTATTTTTTATTCCCATTCAATTCTTGATTTTATTTTATAGATAAGTATATTAAGAAATCAATCTTTATTGTCTCAAAAAAATTATATCATAAGTTTTATACATACATCAATCATTAATAAAGATATAATTATATTTTTTATTATTTAAAAAATACTCATATGTTTTCTTGAAATAATTTAATCAAACATGTGTTTAGTGTTTTCATTTTCAGAAAATAAAAAATAGGAAACTGTTTCCAAAAACTAAATATAGAAAAAATTTTCTCGAACATAATACATATAATATATATATGCCCAATGTTTAGAAAATTGAATCGGTTGTTAAATTGGTTGAGACATTGGTTGATTAAAAGTCTAATAATTGTCGAACTGTGGTTGAATGGTAATTGAATAATATTTTAAATATTATTTACTATAGTATGTAATATTTTTTTTTGGTCAGCAATATGTAATATATTTATGCAAGGTATTAAAAAATTTACACTAATTAAATTCTAAATTATTATATATCGCTCATCTTATATAATTGATATGATAAAAAATAAATGGTGAAAATATATTTAATTAAAAAAATCTAAATAAAAACTAATTGGTTGAACTTGTTTTTCAGCTCTGTTTCTAGACCGGTTTTGGACTGATTCTGAAATTAATCACTTTTTTCAGGTGACTGAATCAATCGCCAATGTGATTGTCATTTTAGACACAATCAATGTAAATAAGAAGGGAATGTCTAATAGATGTCACTTTTACGTATATCTAGATATTATTTTAGGCACTTATTTGACCTTTGTGCTTAAATTTGTATCATTTTACTCCCTAATTACTATCATTTTTTACTGTCGATGGATGGCTATACCGCGAGAGCAGTGGAGGGAGCATCGAGCCAGAGTGGGGCACGAGGAAGGACGAGTAGTTGTTCATCGTAAAATGTCTAGGGGGCCTCATAAGGTTGGGGCTATCGATTAATCGAGTTTGTTGCCTTCTATCCTTCCAGATTTTTATTCCTTTTCGCGAAGTATCATCATGCGTGATGACTCCGGAAAAGGAGGTTTGATTATTTTCTTATTCTCGAATTTGGATAATTGCCCTTGGGACCTTACTTGATAATTAATGTTTAATTACTACGATTTTTCCGCTTCTTTTATTGTCTTTATTTCTTGTGGCATTACAATTTTAACCCTGGAGAAATTGGAGCGTTAAGTTAGTTTCTATGATAATTTCAATTCTAATCCTTACTTTTTGATGGAAGAGGTTCAAAGTTGTCCGAGTAGAATTGCAACACCATACTCGTTATACTTGAAAATTTGATTTGAGTAATCTAACTAGAGAACGACATTTGTGTTAGCAATTCTTTGTGAATAGGAAAAAAAAATCTGATACTATACGAGGTTGAGTCTTGAAAGGATTTGATAGTAGTAGTTAGTGGAGGAAAATCTCTTTCATCAAAATGACACCGTTGCTGTGGAATTGGGTCAATACAAAAGCATCGCTTTAGTTTTTTTTTTTGAAATGTGCTTTAGTTCTTTTAACTTGAGCAATTGTGAATATAGTATATCAATTTATTTTATATTAGTGATTATCTTGTCTATTAATCTTCTTAGCTAGATTGTATTCTCACTTTGTTCATGCGAGTAAGTTTTTTAGTGATCAACTCTTGTACAATAAATAAATAAAAGATACAAATAGGAGGAACAATAACAAAACAAAGAAAATGAAATCGTTGGCTAAGTAAAGTTGGATGGATACAATTGATGTATGTCAATTGATTTGTAGGTTTAGGCCATGGTTATCAAATTGAGATTGGTATCGTGAATTAGAATACTCTATTTTTTTAATGGTGAATCATGTGTTTTAATGTATTGTAAAATACAAATAAAAAAATTTTAAGTCAAAAATTAAATAGCGGTCCGACAACATGATCTAACTGAAATGCAACATGCACACAATTTTTTTTTTTTTACATAATGCACACAATTTTAAATCATAACTGAATTGTAAAATTTAGCTCTCAAATTGGAGATTAAAAATATTTGACTTTATAGCACTTTTGGCCGCTCACTTATCACTATTTGACAGTTTTGGTCCCTCTAGAAATTTATTAACCTACAATGTCTCTCACGTTAACTAATTGTTGCAGTTTTGGTTTTCCTTCAACTTTCATCCAATATTTAACTTTTTTTTAATCAAAAAATCAATTGAAAAAACAAGAAACCATAAAATTGTTAATCAGAAAACATAAAACTGTTATCCAAGCTTTATTTTTAATTTATTTCACATCCAAACAAAATCTAAGTGGAACTACTCTCTGTTTCTTCATTCTCATCCCTGATTTTGTATTTAATTGACAAATTTTAACAATTTGCAAAAAAAAAAATGAATAAGATTTGCAATATGCACATCAAGCAATAACTGAAAAGGTAAAAACTAAAACTAAACTAACCACCAATATAGACATAATCTATGAAATTTAAATAACTTCAATCATTACTGACATGTTTTTAAAAAATTGGTTGCATTCGAAGAGGGTTGGCACTTGTTTCATGTGTAGCCATTTAGAATGGTCATGGGCACCTTATATGATAACACCATTGATGTGTTTTAAAAATGGTGTCCACCTTTTGAGCAAGACTTGTACATGAACTTGTGTAAAGAATGTGCCTATTTCCCTTGTTGATTGAGTACTGGTACAATGAGTCATGAATTGGCTTCCTATGTATAACACTTAGAGGAAGTGACCCTTATTGCGTTCTTGATTTTGAGTGTTGGTGAACTGGGTGGAGATGCACGCCAGTTCATGTAAGGTGCTTGTGAAATGGATCAGGGAGGTTACTTTCACTCTTTATATTGGTATCAGTTCATGTAAGTGCACGCAGCCTTTTATTTCACTTTCAAATCAGGTAATGTCTTGTTTACCATGCTTATATGTTGTGTTTGTATATGTATGAAACACTGGATGCAGCTTAGAATTAAGAGGTAGAATAAGCTTATAAGTTACTCTACTGCTTGTTTATTTCTTGCTCAACTTTAAGCTCTGCAAGTACCATGAACACATCTGCTCCACCTTTGACAGTATCACTGGCTTTCATTGACATTTGACAATTTGACATTGTTGCATTGATTTTCATCCAATCTTACTAACCAATTGACTTTTCATGTTCAGGAAATTTCATTATACCAGACTAGATTCTTTTGTGCTAAAGGCTAGACCTAGAGTTGGAGGTTTTAAATTTCCCTGATATTTAACTACTATTTTCATAGAAGGTAGCAAAAGCAGTTCAGGTGAATTCAGGGGCCGTTTAAGCTAATAAGAAATTCCATGAAGTTGTTGATGTCATAGGAACTTCTTGTCATAGGTGAGACCAATGAAAGTTTTTCTTTGTTTTTCTGCTCTGTTCATTTGATGGAATTCTCGTTTTTGATAAATTTATCTCGATTATTTTCATAGAGCAAATTTTGGTTACTTTCTAGTTCTATCTCTTGACAAGCATAGGGATATATTGTAAAGAATTCTCAAATTGTCCTCCTTATGAAGAACCTAGTTTAGATGATTCTAGTAGTAATATTGAGACATATCTAGAATATGACAATGCGGACTTGGAGAACTTTGTCTGTGAAAAGGTTTCAGAAGAAATTGATGCAAGAAAGGAGGCAAGTGAAAGAGTTCTGTTCCATCTTCATATGCCTGACACCCTTCTGAGTTTTGTTGATGGTATAATATAAGTACCTAACTTTATTGGGCTGCTTTTTCCGTGTTTTCTGTAGTTCTGAAAGCACTAGAAGCTACAAAGACCAGGAATTCACCAATGAACTAAACCCCGGTTTTCTGTTTTGATACTTCATTTTGGGTTTGTCTATATATGTCTCTGCTTGTGGACCTTCTCTTTAACCCAATAATAGATGTTCATGTGCCTGCTGATTCAGTATCCAAACAGAGTGAGAAATTTAGAATAGATAGTCCTTATGGAGACCCTCCATTTCCAAGTAACTGGCAGATACATGGATTCATACAAGAGCAAGCTGATAGTATACCATTGAAAAGTGAGTAACTTGTGGACCTGGAGCTTTTATGAATAAATTTTTATGAACTTATAACTGTGCTGTGTCTGTAGTCTGTACACTTACTTTTAAGTTCTACTCATGTTGTAGGAGTGGTGGTTCTGTCTCTTTGAATGGTTTTGAAACTATTCTACAGCAGCTGCAAAAGTTGGCACCTGAACTGCAACAGGTATCTTTACTTTTTATGCTTCTACATTCTGATTTTCTAGATCCTGGAGTGTGATCTGATTAGTATTAGAAAATCATAGCTGTCTGGTAGTATGAAACACCTGAACGCCTAATATGAACTTATATTCATTTCTTATATAGTCTGGTTTTCATCTAAGTCATGAACATATATGCAACTTTTCACATCCCTCCCTTTTATTCATTGTTGTCATATTATATAAGAGCTGAAGAGCATGCCTGAATTCATACTAAAGATGTTTAGTTCTGCAATATTGAGGATAGGTTGTTTTCAAACTGCATTTTCATTTGTTTCGAATGCAAGAATGTGATTGCAGTTCTAAATGTATTGAAAATTTCTGAGGTAAACCCCAGCATGATGCTTGATGAAATTTCATACCAAGTTTTCCTTCAACTGTCCAGACTTGCAGTTTGTTCCACGAGCTTTCATGTTAAATATGATGTGGCTAACAGGGTTCACTTCTACGTGTCGAGGTTGATGATTCTGGAAGATCTTATCATACTGAATTGATCTCTCTAAACATTATCATTATAACTTTCCGGGGACTAATGCGCGAAGCTGGCGAATTAGGTTTGTCAAGTACAGACTTCAGTCTCTCATACATTGTAAGACCTAGAAGCATAGAATTCCATTAAAACATTTTTCACTGCAATTCCATAAAGAAAGTAGGTTCTAAACCATTGACATTCAGAATCAGACCAGAATGCTATATGAGAAATACTAAAATATGATTAGCTTAATTGGCTAGTGTTCTTGCAGGTTTCTTCAGGTGTTCTCTTACAATCTCCATTCTTGCGTGATTATGATGAAAATGAGATTTTTTGCTTGTATCTTTACCCTGGAAATAGCCTTGATAGAAAGGTTTGTAGCAGCATTATGTTGTGTCATTTTTTTACAGTATAATTTACTTATGATTGCTAAAGTGGGATAGCAAGAAAAGGTTTTATCGACTGTTTGTATTTCTGTAATGACAATTTGTATTTTTTTTTCAGTCATTTGAAGAAAGGAGCAATAGGCTAGTAACAAGAAGTTTTGGTTATGAAGAAAGGAGCAATAAGCTCAGGATTTTTTTGCTCCAATTAAGCTAGTAACAAGAAGTTTTGGTTATGAACAAGTAAAAATTGCTATATTAAATTAAGTGAAATATGATGTGGAAAAGTTGTGCATATCCATTTCTCCACAAGATTTTAGGTGATTCTGGATTGTTGAACATGAACCTTAGTCCATCAAATTCAATTTTGAACAATTAATACTAGACTTAGCTTAACAGTAGCAATATTTCGTCATATTCTGCAATCTCTGAAGGAAAGAACCAGATCAAAGTGTTTTTAACTATCAGCAGTACCTTAAAATAAAACTAACTAACAATCAAATCAAAGTCATATCATCATAATTTAAATACTTTATTGATATCATCAGTCATTCATACATGAAATCAGCTGTTTTTAGCACAGTCCTCAGGTCCAAAGTGTATTTGGTTAGACATATTGTCATATATAAATTTTGTATTTACTTGGTGATTATGTCCAACAGCAGTGATACTTGGATGGCTATCCATCTGCAGGCAGAAACACTCTCTGCCGCCATTCATTACCTCCCTTTTAAAAGTGAGTTCCGGCCTCACATCCAGCTGAGCACCTTCAAAGTAGAAGGTGAAACTCGGTATGTTCTTGAACCCTTGTATTAAGCGCCTGCTGTAACACAATTCGCCCTTTATACAGTTTCCATCCTTTTTGAAATGATATTTGGAGAAGTGTTTGCTCAAGCTGTTGACAACTATGTCGTATGCACCACTGGTGAGTGTTGAATGAGAAAATCCAGAATCCACAATACACCCACCCATGTCTTTGCTTCCAGGAGGATCAATCACCTTTGGGTCTATATGTAGAGGCTGTCCAGAAACTCCAAGATCTTTTAATTTGACATATTAAGCTTCCTCTAACGGGGTCCTTTAGAGGAAGCTTATTATGTCAAATTAAAAGAGAAGGTAGTGAGGGAATACTAAAAAAATACATTGCATCATTTGATTTTCACTAACTTAAGGTGTTTTACAACTTGAACTGACTACTAGGCACTAGCCCACACATTAGTCAATAAACCTTGATTTCTTTCGAAGTTCTTCTAAAAAAATTCAAAATTGACCCCTAAGAAGAAAAATGAGACTTTCTAGTTTCTAACAACAAAAAGAAGAAAGCTTTGAACAAAATTAAAAAGAGCATGTGAGGATATGCTACTACTCAGGAAAAATTAAGTAGCCTAGGAGTGCATAAAACATATTTCTAATTATTAAGAACAAGTTACATGATCTAGAACATGCTTGCAGAAACAACTTGTTACGGATTTTTTAAAATCACTTAAGATAAATGTTGAGTAAATAGCATGTCGGATTTAGACACCCCATTATACTGACTAATGAACTAAATTTCAATGTATACGCTTTTTTTTTTACGGTCAAATTTCAATGTATACATTACTAGAGGTAAATAGGCTAAAATAATTTTTTGGTTCTTCTAATATACTCATTTTTTAATTTATTCCTTGCAACAAAATTGTTTTTAACACAAGATTTTAATTTCAAATAGGTTTCCCCCCACCCACAATTAACGCTAAATTTCAAAACCCATAACCTCAAAACTTCAAACCCATTACTTCCAAACCCTTAAACCCTTCAAACCTTTTGAACCTAAATCGAACTCATTTAAACCCTCAAGGACAACAGTAACCTTTCAAACCTAGGCTGGACTCTTTCAAATCCAAATCAAACTCCTTTAAACCCTTAACGACATCAACAACCTTTCAAACCGAGACCAGAATCCTTCAAACCTTTAAACCCTTGCATTATGAGGGAACTCAAAACCCGCTATAGTGGAGAAAAAAAAAGAACTCATAAATGAAAAATGACCTTGCCCTCTAAAAGAGGTTGGTGGAATGAGAACCAATTGAGGAAACAATGGGTGGAATCGAATTGGAGTCAAGCTGCAACACCAACACTATTGAACAAAAACCAGAACAACTTAAACCCGAGTTTGAAGAAATCACACTAAAATAACCAAAGCCAATGTGGACCCAAAGCCAAATACCTACAAACTCGGAACAAACATGTTGTGACTACCTTCAAGTCGTCGCAATATTCATTCTTGACATGCCTCCATGCCAAGAAGAGCTTGGAATTAGGAAAACCTTAAGGCCTCACCATGTGGAGGGGTTTCGTGGCTCATACGGAGGTATAAAGTGGGCCTCAACGTCATTCCCGGAGAGATTATATCCTTTCGATCTTCCCAAACCCTTTACCTTCGTCTCCACCGTCCTATATTTCCTCTCCTCTTGCTATTTCGCAATCTCTTCCTTTTCCTCTTTTGTTTCCTCCTCCTATGTGGCAGCAGTGGGAGAGGAGAGGGGAGGAGGTGGGGGAAAATAAAATTTAAAAAATGACACGAGTATGCTTACATGTCCACAAGAAATTTATAAAAAACAACACATGTAAAGCTGACTTGGACTTCTATTTTTTGAATTAAAAACTTAACAGCTGAAAACAAAATTAAACTTCTAGAGATATTGAAAAATGAAAAAAATAATTTACACGAACCAAATTCGAAAACAAGATATATTACAACATAAAAACTTATTTAAATATTTACGCTTTAAAAAAATATTATTTAGATTACAAGCAAAATATTATTTGACATAAATAATTGATAAAAATTTGATTTTAGATTTTAAATTATATTAAATAGGCAACAAAACAAAAATCTATTTATCTCATCGTTTTTTTTAACGGTAATCTCATCGTTTACAAACTTGTCGAACTATTTGAAAATGTAATTATTCTTGCAATATACATCACATGCATTCGCATAACATATAGTGTAAATCAGGACAAAGAGGTATTTACACTCATAATGACATTATAATAATTTCACCATCGATTAAGTGATGTTTTGGTAATTTAAAAATAGTCAATGAAATTTTGGTAATCTGATTTATTTTTTTCAATGTAACTAAATGAACATATATAATACGGACAAATCAATGTAACTACATGTAACTTAAGCATAATTTGTCTATACCAACATGCTCCACAATTCCAAATTTTTTTTTTTTGAAAAATGCTTTCCGTGAAATAATAGAGATGATACTTGAACGGTTGAACCAGATAAATTTTGTTTTTAGCACACTTTGAACCGCATGCATGAATTTAGGCCTAACACTCAATTAATACAGTACATGTCATATTACCTTATCGGCAAAAAACTGATTCTACAAATTATGCTAAAACTGATTCTACTGGTCATATATGTCTCTGTCATTTTCTTAAAAGAATTCTATTAATACCAAGTTGCAGGTGAAATGCAAAATGCAGATGATATATTTGAAACAAAAGTCTTTTATTACACCAATTGCTCTATTGGAATCACCTCTCGTTACAAACTTTCTCTACTTTTTTTTTTTGAAAATTCACACCAAGCTTTAGAGAGAAATAAACTAAACATGATAAGAAAGAAAATTGGTATAAGAAATAGCTCCTTCAGAGGTAAACAATATCAAAACTGTGCAAATTGACAAAGAATTCTAAAAATACTCAGGGAGATTGAGAAAAATGGAAAATGAGCATTTTATTATTTTGGCAAATTGACAGGGAATACTAAAAAAATACATTGCATCGTTTGATTTTCACTAACTTAAGGTGTTTTACAACTTGAACTACCTACTAGGCACTAGCCCTCACATTAGACAATAAACCTTGATTTCTTTCAAAGTTAATCTTCTAAAAAGATTCAAAATTGACCCCTAAGAAAAATGAGACTTTCTAACAACAAAAAGTAGAAAGCTTTGAACAACATTAAAAAGAGCATGTGAGGATATGATACTACTCAGGAAAAATTAAGTAGCCTAGGAGTGCATAAAACATATTTCCAATTATTAAGAACAAGTTACATGATCGAGAACCCATGCATGCTGAAACAACTTATTTTAGTATGTGTTTTAGGCTTCAACTTTCTTGCCACATATCAAAATATTATTGAGCAACTTAAAATTTAAGTAATTTTATTTAATATTTAATTTTTTTTTATACATCCGAAAACCTAATATTTAAAAATTTAATTTTATATTTTAAATTATATTAAGAATTGAATTGATAAACACTGCCAGTGTAAAATAGTGTTACACTGAAATTCAATTAAATTTCGTCAAATAAACAAATATGTTTTTATTTTATTTAAAATTAAAAATGAATATAATTCTCACTCCTTCGTGGCAAACATTGATTGGATGTCACTGTAAAACTCACATTTACCCTCATAATGACATTATAATAATTTCACCATCGATTTAGTGATGTTTTAGTAATTTAAAAATAGTCAATGACATTTTGGTTATCTGATTTTTTTTCAATGTAACTAAATGAACATATATAATACGGATAAATCAATGTAACTAATGTAACTTAAGCATAATTTGTCTATATATACCATTTTAAAAAGTAAATCTCACTATACCTACATGCTCCACAATTCCAAAACAAACAAAAAATGCTTCCAGTGAAAAAATAGAGATGATACTTGAACCGGATAAAATTTTGTTTTTAGCACTTTGAACCACATGAATTGAGGCTTGACACTCAATTAATACAGTACATGTCATATTACCTTATCGGCAAAAACTGATTCTACGAATTATGCTAAAACTGATTCTACAGGTCACACATATATATATATGTCTCTGTCATTACCTATCAAAAAAACAAAATGTCTCTGTCATTTTTTTAAATAAATTCTATTAATACCAAGTTGCATGTGACATGAAAAAAGTAGATGATATTTGAAACAAAAGTCTTTAATTAGACCAAGCTCTATAGAAATTACGTCTGGTTACAAACTTTGTGTACCTTTTTTACTGTTCGATCATGTAATAATTGGCAAAAACTGATTCTACAAATTACGAGTACATGAAATCGGCAAACTGATTCTACAGGTCATGGTTGTCGAATATCATTTTTAACAAAAATTCTATTAATACCAAGTTACATGTGACATCATTTAAAAAAAAAAGTTACATGTGACTCATTCGTGGTGGTGGCAGTGAGTAGGTGAGGTTTTCTTTATTGCTTCACCCAGTCTCATGCACTTAATTATCATTTTCCATTTTTTTTCTTTGTTTTCCTTTATTGTGGCTATTCAATTACTAATAGCCAATGCTTTATCTGGAGTTCAAAAAAAAAAATGCTTTATCTGTTGATTATATATTTTTTCCCTTATTATTTGTTAGTTGATTCTAATTTTCTATATATGTTGTTCATTTTCTCATTTTATTGTATTATGTAGAGCATCTACATGTATAGTTTATTTCTCTTGATGTTGCCTAGTTCTGACCTTTTGACTACTGTCTTCAGGTTTCTGTAGCTAATGCCGAAATGCTTCATTGAAACTTTGCAAAACCAATTATCCCTATCTGCTTTGTGAAAAAAGTATTTAATTACTATTTACACTTACAACTCCTGTAAACGGAGGGAAGGTTATTGTTTTTCACAAATTCAGATTCATGGTTTTTTTTAATGTATCAACAGATTTAAGTTAAGAAGCCCAAAAATGCAACTGCAGTAATACAATAAAGCCCAGCAAAATATACGGTTTTGGCTTCGGTGGTGCAGTTGAAAACTGCACCACCATGGTACAGTTGAATAGTAGCCCTTGAATAAATAAATATAAAAATGGATGGTGTAGATCTGTTACCGGGTAAAGGCTTTAGAATTGTACTTCAGGTTTCAATAAAATGTATAATATTGCAAATTAACCCCTAGCTTCAATCTAATATTAGATTTCCCACTCCCTGTTTTAGATTTCCCACCCCATTTAAAAGTGGGGAAAAACCAATATTGTCCCTCCGTGTTTTAGTCCGAAACTTCAACCTTCGGATCAGTACGAAACTTCATCCTTCGGATTAGTATGAAACTTCAACTTCTGGACACCTCTGACAGATTCTACGACCTTTTTCAGCACCATTACTCCATAGCTTCACCTACCTCACCACCATTATGACCTGCATAAACTCCTCAACCACCCAACCACCCCCCATTTATGGCTGAACACACTGTTTGGATGGGTCCTCGTGTTATTACCAACTTTGATTTAACAGACATAACAGAAGATTGATAATATGATTCATGTTTGTAATGTTGTAACCATGTCTGTAACCATGTCTGTAACCATATTATTAGCAAGAATATTTTCCTTCAGTATTGTAACGAGGTCTGTTTGTCCCATATTATTGTCACTGCATTTTCACGTTTCTGTCTTTGTGACAGTATCTGGTTTGAAAGATCCGAATCTTGAAGTTTCATATTAATCCGGTTTTTCAACTCTCGGACGTCTAAAAAAGGGGGGTGGTAAATTTAATTATGAAGCAGTCCGAAACTTATAGTCCTGGATTGATCCGAAACTTAAAGTCCTGGATTGATCCGAAACTTAAAGTCCTGGATAGATTCGAAACTTAAAGTCCTGGATAACTCTTACCAAGCAGCAGAATGCAGTAAGTTAAAACCAAACCAAAAGGCATATTCATCAATTACAATCTCAACCACCACCACAATTACAAACCAAACATTTCAACCCAACAATTCGTTAGGCAAGTCCTCCAAGACGGCCACGACACCGATCATGTTATTTTAACTGTAACTAAAGAATCCGAACTTTTAACTCTCGGACTAGTCCAGAACATCAACCTCTGGATTGGTATGGAGGTTTAAGTCCCGGAGGGTAGTCCCGACATTTTTTTAAAAAGGCTAGGGTGGCAATTCTAAAACAGGGGGTGGGAAATCTAATTCCCTAAGGGGTATTATTTGGGTCTATTATTCATCAAACTTATCAAATCAGAAACTCTCTTTTTTTGGAACTCATCAAACCAGAAACTGGAAAGAACCATTTTGTAAAATGGTTTTGAAATTGTAACCTGAGGATTGAACCACGGTGGGGGAAGCATAAGGTGAAGCTGTCGTCGACCACCGGAGCTCCCTCTTCTCCCTCCTCATTCTCTTCATCACCCTCTTCCGAACCCTAACCCCAAATCCCTCGCCACAACCGCGCCTATTTGGAATCTCGTCTATGCTCCAAAGGGTGGCGGTGGATCGAGCGGCGGAACCCGGCGGCGAAGTATCCGACTGACTTCAGTGTGGTTTCGATCGGGGAATTGGGGGTGGTTGAGGAGATTCAGAAATTGGGGTTGGTGAAGTATGTGAGCTTGGATATGAGCTATATGAGGGGTTTGATGAAGCATGGAAGAGGTGAAGATGGTTCCTTTGTTGATGGGAACAAGCGCCCTGGGAAGATCTTCACCAAGCTATACCAGATTCATTGATCTTTGGTTTGGGTAATATTTGCTTTCAGATATTTAATTTTAGATCTATGATTTCGTTAATTTGTATAAATCATGATGAAGCAATTTTTTTTAATCTGTTGTGTGGTATATTTGATTATTTTACACAAAATAAAGATTTGATAGCTTGGAGTTTTTTCATTAATTATAACCATCTATCAAAGTGAAATATGTGAATTCAATCTGATAATTAATAAATTAATTGATCAGGGGGATATAGTAAGGGGATTCTAGTGTTGCAGCTGAAAGTTATATATACTCAAAAACAAAATTGAGTAAAACATGAACAAGAGCTTTCTCCATTTCCTTGTTAGTTTGTGTATGGGTGTTAGTGGAGGTTATATGACAGGAGCATTGTTTATAACAGTAGGAACTTCTGTTAAACCAGATTCTTTAATTTGTAAAGCTGCTAGAAGTTGATCTTTTAAGTAACTTGAATAAGATGATAAGAAAGAGAATGAAGGAAATGGTGGAAATAGAGTCTCCAAGGTTCGCAATATACAACAGATTATTCGAAATGGCACCGAGAAGACAACACGATCCAGCTGAAGCAATCTGTGGACTAAAAGGCAAAGAGAGCTTCACCAACAGATATTAACAGATACTTCTAAATAAAAAGTAAAAGTATTTTTCTCGTAATTGAAGGACCATTGCCTTTGTAAGCCGCAGATCAGGTAATATTTTGTATCAAGTGGTCTCAAATTAACATAGCAAAAATATAAATCTAGCTAGAGACAAAGTAATATGACAAATATTAAATAAACAGGGACCGGTTTTTGTATTACCTCCACACATGACTGGTCTTGGAAGCAGGTGGAGGGCAAAGACAGACACAAGAAGGTAGAGACCTAGTTTGAAGGAAGCCATGTGGCTGAATTAATAGTGCAACAGTTGTACTTACTAGTAAATGCCTTAATTATCTGAGTTCATTTGATTAGGATAGAGGGTTACCATTATGTAAGACCCAGGGGAGGGTAGAGGGGAGGAAATAAAAGAAAAGGTTGGTCTTGCAGCATTGATTTTTTGTTATTCTTTTTTGTCAGGAGCTACATTTTGGGTTTATGTAAAAAAAAATTGTTTAAATATTACTTAATTAAGAAATATAATTCATTACCAGAACTGGTCAGTCTAACTACATCAATTATAGTTGTATAATTTCATTGTTAACCTATATAATTAATTGGGGTTGTAAACACTTGGTCATTCCTAAATACAATTTGCGCATTGTTTAAATAGGCCACGACTTTGAGTGAGATGCTGCAGACTGGTTTATACCCACCAGACTACCTGAACGGATTAGCTCAACACTTTGGAGAGTGGGAAGTTGTAGAAGCAAGGGGCATCCCAGATTGTGGACGAAGGTGACTAATTCCAGTCTTGTATTAATTCATTCACTTTTATGTATGTTGGCATATCTTTTATTAATTCATTCACTTTAATGTATGTTGGCAACATGCAGTGATTTGTCAGCACTGTGGGTAATTTCGTGGCTTGATATGGACATTTACTTCAAACCCAATGTTGTTGGGGTGGTAAGTGTGACAATCCACTACTCATTTACTGGTTTTGGTTTCAATTATGAATTATAAAAATATTTATTTATGTAATCAAAATCTATGCATTTGATGTAGTTAAAGGAACGGCCTGTGAGGATGGGAGTAGCAATGCAAGTTTTAATGGGTGATCATAATGAGTGCAAGGATGAGCTTGGGGCAAATGCTGAACGTTACTGGCATGACATGATTTTCTCCAACACTGCGTAGCTCGTGCATGAGGCTGCGTAGAGGTGAAGGTGGTGTGGGCTGTTATGTTAAGTGATGATGTTTTGGGTTTTGGCTTGGTATGGTGAAATAGAATGGTGTTTAGCCTAAGGAACCCAACCGATCGATCTGGGAATGAAGACATATTTTGTATTATGCTGTCTTCAACTTTTTCATGTGTTTTGTGTAATATATGGCTATGGTGGGGTATGGTGTAGTATATGGGTATATGGGTATTTATGTCATGTTCAGAATGGACCATTACAATGGGCATTGGCCACACTATATATGTGTAATATGTATTATGTTATAAGACTATTTTCTTTCATGTCATTATTATGTGTAATGAGTATTATGTTATGAGGCTATTTTCATGTTAGAAACAAGTAGCAAACAAATTTATTATATATGCCTACTAAGTTCTAAGCACCCCTTGTGGATGGATGCTAACTATTTTGAAGTATGCATATGTATAGCATTCTGTGGGGCTGGGAACGTTAATAAGATATTTAAAGAATGATAGAGTGGTTTTATGTAGGCTTACTCAAATTATTCACTTTGGGGTTTAAAGAACGAAATTGGTGTTAATAATTTAGCTCTATACGAACCTATCATTGGTAGCATATGATAAAAAGAAATTGTCAACATCCAATTTCAACTGGTTCATTTCTATTACTCTATAACATTAGCAAACACTTAAGAGATTAAGAATTTAGAACAGACACGGTGAAAAACTGTTATTGGACTGGGCGAGCCCCTAGAGGGGCGACGCCCAGCATGTATCTCGCCCTGAGGCGGGGCCCTGACCTTCAGATGGGCCTTGACCTCGGAGGCCCAATTGGCCCAATAGGTAGTACCCAAGCTCTATAAATAGGAGGTAGTTATCAAGTATAGGGGACTTTTGGCCCATTTGATAAAATAGCACATGAAATTCAGCACTCTCTCTCTCATTCTCACTCTCTCTTAGCTCAATCCTCCACCTCTAGGTACTATACCTCTCTTCAATGTTCATTCCAAGAACATTTGGCGCCGTCTGTGGGGACTGTAAACTTTCTACTCCCATTCACGTGGATTGATTGTGCATGAAGTTACCTCTGATTGTGATTAGGCAATTCTCTGGTTTTCTGATTTTGATTCTGTGACTAGTGTTTGGTTTTCCGATCGAGTTTGCATCGTTTCTGGTTTGGATGGAGACTCGACGCAGGAGGCAACATCATTCACCAATGCGACAGCGGATTTCGCCGCCTCGGCGGCCTCATCGTGTGGACCTGGATTCTCCGGTACGAACGACAGGAGTACAATCGCCTTCTCCTCCTCCATCACCTCCTGCACCACCACCTCCTCCATCGCCTTCACAGGTGGGGTCTCTGGAGCGCTCACCAGAGAATTCACCTGCTCCGGAACAACAACCAACGGTGACACAGGAGCAATGGCGCCATTTGATGCGCAGCATTGGCAACATCCAGCAGCGGAATGAGCATCTACAGGCTCAGTTAGATTTCTACCGTCGCGAGCAGCGAGATGATGGAAGCAGAGAAGCAGATTCCGTGGCTGAGTTCCGTCCGTTCTCGGAAGATGTCGAGAGTGTGGCGATTCCGGATAACATGAAAACGTTAGTTCTGGATTCTTACTCCGGAGATTCCGATCCGAAGGATCATCTTCTGTATTTTAATACGAAGATGGTGATAATTGCGGCGTCAGATGCGGTGAAGTGCAGGATGTTTCCATCGACGTTCAAATCGACGGCGATGGCGTGGTTCACAACTTTGCCGCGAGGATCGATTTCAAATTTCAGAGACTTCTCATCCAAGTTTCTAGTGCAATTCTCGGCAAATAAGAATCAGCCGGTGACGATCAATGACCTATACAATATTCGCCAGCAGGAAGGGGAGTCACTGAAAGAATACATGGCAAGGTACAGCGCGGCGTCGGTAAAGGTAGAGGACGAGGAGCCTCGAGCTTGTGCTTTAGCATTTAAAAACGGTTTGCTGCCGGGGGGGTTGAACAGCAAATTGACACGTAAGCCGGCGCGCTCGATGGAAGAGATGCGTGCTCGTGCCAGCACTTATATTCTCGACGAGGAGGATGACGCTTTCAAAAGAAAGCGCGCGAAGTTGGAAAAGGGCGACACGTCGCCCAAGCACGCGAAAAAAGATAGGAGCGGCGAAGATAAGGGGGATGGCAAGCAGCAGAGACCAGGTAAGGGGAAGTCGGTATTCAAACCGACCAAGGAACAGTTGTATCCACGGCGCGATGATTATGAACAACGTCGGCCTTGGCAATCTAAGTCTCATCGCCAGCGGGAGGAAACTGATATGGTGATGAACACAGATTTATCGGATATGCTCCAAGGGGCGAGGGACGCAAATCTAGTGGATGAACCGGAGGCCCCAAAGTATCAGCCACGGGACGCCAATCCCAAGAAGTGGTGTGAGTTCCACCGGTCCGCCGGGCATGATACGGATGATTGTTGGACTTTGCAGCGGGAGATTGATAAGTTGATTCGGGCGGGATATCAAGGAAATCGTCAAGGTCAGTGGCGCAACGGTGGCGATCAAAACAAAGCGCACAAGCGGGAAGAGGAGCGAGCGGACACTAAGGGCAAGAAAAAGCAAGAAACAGCGGCTATCGCCACAAAAGGGGCTGATGACACGTTCGCTCAACACTCAGGCCCGCCCGTCGGGACCATCAACACCATCGCCGGGGGATTTGGCGGCGGTGGCGACACTCATGCGGCGCGTAAGCGCCATGTTCGTGCCGTTAATTCCGTTCATGAGGTCGCTTTTGGATTCGTACACCCTGACATAACAATCTCGATGGCGGACTTTGAGGGGATAAAGCCTCATAAGGACGACCCGATTGTGGTACAGTTAAGGATGAACAGTTTCAACGTCAGAAGGGTACTCCTGGATCAGGGTAGTTCGGCTGATATTATCTATGGTGATGCATTTGACAAGTTGGGACTAACTGACAATGATCTGACTCCATATGCGGGAACCTTGGTAGGTTTCGCGGGGGAGCAAGTAATGGTGCGGGGATACATTGATCTAGACACAATATTTGGGGAAGATGAGTGTGCCAGGGTTTTGAAGGTAAGGTATTTGGTTCTCCAGGTGGTGGCATCTTACAATGTCATCATTGGGCGAAATACATTGAATCGCCTTTGTGCTGTAATTTCAACAGCCCACTTGGCGGTCAAGTATCCGCTAAGCAGTGGAAAGGTGGGAAAGCTGAAGGTGGACCAGAAGATGGCGAGGGAGTGTTACAATAATTGCCTTAACTTGTATGGCAAGAAGAGTGCGTTGGTTGGTCATAGATGTTATGAAATCGAAGCTTCGGATGAAAATCTTGATCCCCGGGGCGAGGGGCGAGTAAATAGGCCCACGCCAATTGAGGAAACGAAGGCGCTAAAGTTTGGCGATCGCACTTTGAAGATTGGGACCAGACTGACGGAAGAGCAGGAGACGCGCCTGACAAAACTGCTTGGGGAGAACTTAGACTTGTTCGCTTGGAGCTGCAAAGACATGCCTGGAATTGATCCAAACTTCATATGTCATCGGTTAGCATTGAATCCAAGTGTCAAGCCAGTTTCACAACTCAGGAGGCGCTTGGGTGGCGACAAAGGGAAGGCGGTGCAACAGGAAGTCGACAAGTTGCTGGCGGCAGAGTTCATCAGGGAGGTGAAGTATCCGACGTGGTTGGCGAACGTCGTAATGGTGAAGAAGGCGAACGGGAAATGGCGAATGTGTGTAGATTACACAGACTTAAACAAAGCATGTCCAAAGGATTCGTATCCCCTTCCCAGCATCGATAGCCTTGTTGATGGTGCCTCGGGCAACGAACTGCTTAGCTTGATGGATGCTTATTCTGGCTATCATCAAATCCGCATGCACCCGGCAGACAAGGACAAAACGGCTTTTATGACCGCCAGAGTCAATTATTGCTATCGCACCATGCCGTTTGGACTAAAGAACGCTGGGGCGACCTACCAAAGATTGATGGATAGGGTTTTTGCTGGGCAGGTGGGAAGAAACATGGAGGTTTACGTTGATGACATGATTGTTAAGTCAGTACGTGGTTTAGACCATCATCAAGATCTGGAGGAAGCATTTGGCGAAATAAGGAAGCACAATATGCGCCTCAACCCGGAGAAATGCTCTTTTGGTGTTCAGGGGGGCAAGTTTTTGGGATTCATGATCACATCCAGAGGAATCGAGATAAACCCAGAAAAATGCAAGGCGATTCAGCAGATGAAAAGCCCTTCTAATGTGAAAGAGGTCCAACGTTTGACGGGGCGAATAGCAGCTTTGTCTCGGTTTCTTCCCAAGTCTGGTGACAGATCTTTCCCTTTTTTCAAGTGTCTGCGCAAGAATGTCGCATTTGAGTGGACGGCGGAGTGTGAGGAAGCTTTTGTTCGCCTCAAGGAACTCCTATCGTCACCGCCAATCTTGTCGAAACCAATACAGGGACACCCGCTGCATTTGTATTTTGCTGTGAGCGATAGTGCTCTGAGTTCTGTGATGTTGCAGGAGATAGATGGCGAGCATCGAATTGTTTATTTTGTTAGTCACACACTCCAGGGCGCGGAGGTCAGATATCAGAAAATTGAGAAGGCGGCGCTGGCGGTCCTCGTCACCGCCCGGCGGTTGAGACCTTATTTTCAAAGTTTTCCCGTGAAGGTGCGGACGGATTTGCCCTTGAGACAAGTATTACAAAAACCGGATTTATCAGGTAGATTGGTCGCCTGGTCGGTTGAATTGTCAGAGTATGGTTTGCAATATGATAAGCGGGGCACGGTTGGTGCGCAGTCGCTAGCTGACTTTGTGGTCGAGTTGACTCCAGATCGGTTTGAAAGAGTGGACACTCAGTGGACTCTCTTCGTGGATGGATCCTCCAATAGTAGTGGCAGCGGCGCGGGAGTAACGTTAGAAGGGCCGGGAGAACTAGTGTTGGAGCAATCCCTGAAATTCGAGTTCAAAGCAACGAACAACCAAGCAGAATATGAAGCTCTCATCGCCGGCTTGAAGTTGGCGCGGGAAGTGAAGATCGGGAGTTTGTTGATAAGAACGGACTCACAATTGGTGGAGAATCAAGTAAAGGGAACTTTCCAGGTCAAAGATCCTAATCTGATCAAGTACCTTGAGCGGGTACGGTATTTGATGACACTTTTTCAAGAGGTCGTGGTGGAGTACGTTCCTCGGGCAGAAAATCAGCGGGCGGACGCGCTGGCCAAATTGGCGAGCACGCGGAAGCCCGGCAATAACAAAAGTGTGATTCAGGAAACGCTGGCGTACCCAAGCATCGAAGGCGAGCTCATGGCTTGCGTGAACAGAGGGGGAACATGGATGGATTCCATAAAATCTATCTTGGCGGGGGACCCGACAGAAGTGGAGCAATGCACGAAGGAACAACGGCGGGAGGCGAGTCACTATACTCTCATTGATGGACACTTGTATCGCCGTGGTTTCTCAACGCCATTGTTGAAATGCGTACCGCCAGAGAAGTACGAAGCGATAATGTCTGAGGTACATGAAGGAGTGTGCGCGAGCCACATCGGGGGAAGGTCTTTGGCTTGCAAGGTGTTGAGGGCGGGTTTTTACTGGCCCACCCTCAGGAAAGATTGTATGGACTTCGTGAAGCAGTGCAAGAAATGTCAAGTGTTTGCGGATTTGTCTAAGGCACCGCCAAAAGAGTTGGTAACGATGAGCGCCCCGTGGCCTTTCGCCATGTGGGGTGTGGACTTAGTCGGACCTTTTCCGACCGCCAGGGCACAAATGAAGTTTATATTAGTGGCGGTGGACTACTTCACTAAGTGGATTGAGGCCGAACCCTTGGCCAAGATTACTTCTGCAAAGATAGTCAATTTCTACTGGAAGCATATTGTTTGCAGGTTCGGAATCCCAAGGGCGATCGTATCTGACAACGGGACCCAGTTTTCAAGCAGCCAAACAAGGGAGTTCTGCAGGGAAATGGGCATACAGATGAGGTTCGCCTCTGTTGAGCATCCGCAGACGAACGGGCAGGTGGAATCTGCAAACAGGGTAATCCTGCGAGGACTAAGACGACGGCTTGCGGAGGCTAAGGGAGCGTGATTGGATGAACTTCCGGTGGTGCTGTGGTCGTACAACACCACCGAGCAATCTACTACAAGGGAAACCCCCTTTAGAATGACCTATGGGGTAGACGCCATGTTGCCGGTGGAGATTGACAACTTTACATGGCGGACTCAACCAGGTTTTGAAGGGGAAAATCAGGCCAACATGGCGATGGAGCTGGACCTTTTGTCGGAAACGCGCGACGAGGCGCACATTCGGGAAACAGCGATGAAGCAGCGCGTGGCGGCAAAGTTCAACAGCAGGGTTCGCGTCCGGGATATGCAGGTCGGCGACCTTGTCCTCAAGTGGCGATCGGGAGCCCCGGGGAACAAGCTTACTCCCAACTGGGAAGGGCCCTACCGCATTATTAAAGTTCTTGGTAATGGGGCCTATCACTTAGAGGAGCTGGATGGAAGCCGGTTACCTCGATCGTTCAATGGTTTGAGCTTGCGCTACTTTTATAGTTGATCGCAGGCGAGAAAGTGAACAAGGCGGAATCGCCGGAGCCAGATATCTTTAAGATTTTCCGAAGTGTTTTCAAATTCTCCAATGTATTGCAATAACAAGGCGTGCTCTTTTTCTCCGAAAGGAGTTTTTTAATGAGGCGCCCCATCAATAAAATAAAACGAAAATTCACGAAATTCGTGTCCAAAAATTCCAGGGATTCCCTGACGATCGGAATTGCCGATCGACTTAAAGAATTACGGCGATCACTAAGTGGGACAAGCTTGATCCCCAAAGGGGCTTGCTGGAACCCTGAAGGTTGTGGCGATTCCACAAATGGCCTTTGATGCCTGAGAATCACCCTCCGGAAAGTCTGACGTGATCGCCGGTCCCGTAAACGATGTGCTGGGTAAGTCTCGCCAGAATACGACGAGCGCCGTTAGCTAGGCAAAAGTCTTGGGACCCCCAAATGGCCATTGGGATCCAAGCATTGTAAGCCCCGAGCGGGCAAAGCCCCGGGCGAAGTCCTCGAGAATGGAGGCCGTTTCTTCTTATTGGGGAAAACGTCTAAAGTCTTGGTGGTGGAATACCAAGCAACAAGTCCTAGTTAAAATTAAGGCACAAAATCGTTAGGCGTAATTCAATCATATGACGCGTGAAAAATAGCGCAAGATATAAGGTCGGCGAATGAATAAGGTGGAAGGCGAGTGCTTGGTCACTCAGGATGTTGAGTATGTTACTACTCTGGCGTGTTGAGGGGTTAAACTATGAAACTTACTTCTCTGGCGTGTTGAGGGGTTAAACTATGAAACTTATTCTTAAATCTTTTAAGCCATAAGAAGGCGGCGGAAGCATTCCAACATGATTTACAAAATATCCAACGGCGATATAAAAAGCTATGGCGAGGGGTTGCTTAAACATAGACGAATGGCGGAAAAGTACACTACAAGGTGACAGTAAAAGCTAAAGTAATGTTAAAATTACATTATTCATTGTTTTCTTTCTCCTGTTCTTCTTCTTCCTCTTCTTCTTCAGTCGCTGTCCAGAGGTTTTGGTCAATCAGGGGAGGATCGTCGGGACCAACCAGTCCTTCGGCGGTTATTTCTTTCATTACTCCCATGGCGCTAAAGTCAAAGTTCGGGTACAAATGTTGGGCCTGATCTTTGGCGAGGTAGAAACCGCGCTCGCGGTTGTCAAGGGCGATGTCAGCAGCTTGTTCCCTCACCTCAGTGGCTTTGGCCTTCTCCGTCGCTAGCTCGTCCTCTAGTTTTTTGATCTTTGCCAGTTGGGAAGCAATCTCAGCATCTTTCGTGGTGAGGGCCTCGGCATGAGTTTCGGTCGCTTTCTTGATCTCCTCGGACGTAGCCTGCATCACCGCCTCCATGTCAGACTTCGCCAAGGCCAAGGACTCCGCAGACTTTTTCTCTTGCTCTGCCAACGCCTTCTTCACTAACTCCAGCTCAGCGCGCAGTATGGCAAGCTCTGACTCCTTAGCAATCAGCGCCTCGCCTCGGGCGATCAAGTCCTTCTCAGCTTGCTCTTTTTCCTTTTTGCAAGCTTGAAGGCTTGCATCAAGCTCATCTGCTTCTTCCTTCATCAGCGCCAGCTGATCCTCCAGCTCGCCGATTTTAATCCCCGCCGTGCCAATCATCTTGTCGGCATAGACTTTGTCTTTTCCTGCCTGCGTCGCCAGTTTGTCGAAACGCTTTTCCCAAGCAGCGGCGGCTTCTTGATGCTTAGCACTTTCGGCCTTCAACCGCTCAGCTTCAACGGTGGCGGCATTGAACTTCTCAAATGCGTGAGCAAAGATGCACCCAGCGCGTAGGAGGCAAGCAAGAGTCTCCTCCTTGGTGTCAT
This sequence comes from Lotus japonicus, assembly GCF_012489685.1. NCBI lineage: Eukaryota > Viridiplantae > Streptophyta > Magnoliopsida > Fabales > Fabaceae > Lotus > Lotus japonicus. The sequence continues at coordinate 57,262,479 of NC_080045.1, forward strand.
TAAGGCCCCGACTCAAAACTTCTTTTTCTATGACGTCACGGTTAAGACCAGCAAGTAAGAATTCTGAGGGTTCAATGGCGTTGGGGAGCATATTATAATAGCTTGAGGAACCGACCTGGGGAGCAGGGGCTTGTTCAATTTGAGCCGCTTCAGAGGTAGTGGCAGCGCCAGGACAAGATTTTTCCCCTTGATGAGGCGGGGAAGGCATGGAGCCCGCATCATGTGTTGAGGGCGGGCTAGGAGGCGCATCTTGGCGAGGGGGAGACTTCGGGGTTTCATTTTCTTTTTCCTTCTCTCCAATAGGAGTGTCGGAAGACGCAGCAGCTTTTGTGGCGTTGACGCCGGCAGAGGCGGCTGTGGCGCCAATAGAGGACTCAGCGGCAACAGCAGCGGTCGCACCGGCGGTGGCAGGAGTAGAAGCTGGTACGGTGGTTGGCTCGATAGTCGCGACGACGGAGGCTTCAGCGACATTTTTGCCTTTAGGCGCAGCAGCAGTGGTGGGCTGAGCGCCAGGGTTGGATGTGCCGGCGCCGGAGGAAGCTTTGACCAATCTTCTCCTCTTGGGAGCTTTGGTGCTCTCGGCTTGGTTCTCAGCACCGCCCCGTTTTTTCGCGTCGCCCTCAGTGTTGAATTTTGGGGAAAAGCGAGCCATTCTCCTCTCACGGGCCTTCAGGAGCTCGGCGTTCGTGAAATTCATGTCTTCTGTAACAATAAAAAATACGATCAGTGACAACATAGGAGACGAGAAAGGAAATGTCAATAATAAAAGTGAGCTATGGGCAACCTAAGTATTTGGGAGTTCTTGAGAGGTCAGCGCCCTCAAGGACAGTTGTGCAGTCAAGGATGGGAAGTGGGGCAAGGAGATTAAGAAAGGCTTTGTCATTGGCGGACAAAGATTCCTCTGAAGGGTCGGTGATCCCATTGGGCTTCTCCGTCCAGTAAAGAGGAAAAAGGGCGGTCCCGTCTCTAAGGGTGAATGCCTCTGGGTAGGCGGGATGAACCGCCACACGGAAGTACTTCCGTGCGAAGGAGGACTTCGCGTTACTTTTGTGGGGATGCAAGCACTTCCGGCCGGCTCGGGCCTTCAAGGAAATCCATCCTTTGTTTTTGATGGACTTGGGGTCGACGTCGTAGAGGTAGAAGAAACTGGTGGGGGATGGGGCGATGCCGACAGCGGCGCTTAGGATTTCAAAACACCGAATGAAGGCCCAGGCGTTAGGGTGGAGTTGGCAGGGAGCCGCATTGATGTCGCGGAGGACGGTTTGGACAAAGGGCGAGAAAGGAAGCCTGATTCCAAGCTCGCTAAACATGTATTCATACGCAAAGAAGAAATGGGATCTCTTTACGTCGCCGTCTGGCTTATGAAGCCAGGGGCGGTCCCCAGGACTGCAAATCCAGATCCTGAGTTTCGCGCTAAACTCATCGTCATTCGACAAACCACCCAGGGAGTTCACGAACTGCACGATGAGATCGCTGTTCTGGAAAATAGAAGGTTGGTCTATAGCCTCGTGAGTGGGGGCTATTTGGACTGGAAGGGCAGAGTGACGTAGGTTTTTAGTCGGTAAGGTGGGATCTCCGGGGCCTCTAAACGGAGGCCGCCGGCGGCGGTGGCATCAGGGTCGCTTCCGGAGGAAGAAGAGGAGTGGTTAGGGGAGGTAGGGTTTGAAGCCATTTTTAGAAGACAGTGAAGTGAAAGAAAGGGAAAGATGAGTATGTGTGTGATGCAAAGATAAGGACAGTGGGACTCACCGGAGTAGGATGTGAAGAGTGGGTAGCGGAAAGGGTGATAAGCGACGGCTCCGGAGCGGAAGTGGGCAGAGGGAGTTTGGTAAGCGATTAGGGAAGTAAAGAGGGGTCTCGGAAAGGGATGACTGTGGGGAATAGGGGAAGGGGAGAAGCTGGAAGGGTGACGCGTGTTGGACGCGTGTGGAAGGTTGGAAGTCATGATGGTTTTGGGGAGGTGGGTCGCGTGCAACGGGGAGTTACTGCGCACGATGGGACGGTTATGAAAGGGGAAGTGACGGTTCCGGAGAAAGAGGGAAATTGATGTAACCGACGCATCACGTGGGGCAGCCACGTGAGGCGGATAGAGATTTAAAAGGGTTTTAAAATAAGGGAAAGCGCGAAAAGCCTCGCCACTATAAGGATCAAACACCATCGCCTGACGGGTGACACCAACAACGAAGTTCAGTCGCTCGCCGGGGTTACCGCCAGTCAATGATTGAATGATCAGCACATGACCCATGCCTGCCACCTTTCCCGCCGGCGAACGATCATACACCTGCTCCAACTTATCGCAATACGAAGTAATCGTTCTCGCCGCTTGTGGACTTGTGGACTTGCCCGCTCGGATTGCTCGTCAAGTCAGTGGACTGGGTAACCGAAAATGCTAGTTTCCTTTTACTCACGCCATGTTGGCGATATAGTTTACTTCTCTTTTCTCAAGCCATTTTGGCAGTACAGATTCCGGTGTACTGTAAGACATGTAAAAGCATTTAAAAGACACACTTAGCTCTCATACCTCGAGCTCGGTGTCTTGTGGACTAGTGGACTGGGCGAGCCCCTAGAGGGGCGACGCCCAGCATGTATCTCGCCCTGAGGCGGGGCCCTGACCTTCAGATGGGCCTTGACCTCGGAGGCCCAATTGGCCCAATAGGTAGTACCCAAGCTCTATAAATAGGAGGTAGTTATCAAGTATAGGGGACTTTTGGCTCATTTGATAAAATAGCACATGAAATTCAGCACTCTCTCTCTCATTCTCACTCTCTCTTAGCTCAATCCTCCACCTCTAGGTACTATACCTCTCTTCAATGTTCATTCCAAGAACAGTTATAAAATGAGGGAATTGAAGAAATAGAATAGTGGTAAATAGAAGAGGGCAAGAATTATATCGAGAAAAATTCTGGATTAGCAAGTACAGAAAAATGTCCGGTTCTCAAATTAAATTTCTTCAATCAAGTTTCCTCATTCTTCTTCATTTGAACTTTGTTAATTTTCTACTGTCATAAATAAGTTGAAAACAAAACAGAATCAAGAGATTAATCCCCGAAATATCTCACCTTAAACACCACATATTTGCCCTACACCCCTTCCATTTTTTTTAAGTCAAAATAATGCATTAAAACGAAGTACAATGGGTGCTTCAAAGTTCAAACCTTAATACAAAGTGAGGAGAGAAAGGAATGGCAAGAAAGAACAACCAACATAAAAAGAACAAGAAACAGAAAATTGGACTCTAATAAACAAAAAATTGAACCAGTTACTGATCTTCCGGTTCCCATTCAAAACTTGACATAACTGATCATATACATGCTAATAATGGGGAATGAATAACCCTTCAAAACCCCTCCCTTTTGACAGTAAGCTTCATGGGTCCATTATTAAAGACAATCCCCTGAAACAACACGATGGGTTTCCATAATCTATGATGAATCCAACACACTCATGCTCTACAGCATCATCATCAATCATCTTGCTCATTCACTACCCTAAATCAAACCATAGAACGGTGTAAATCAACATAACCAGAAGGAATTGATGAAGGAAAAACAACAACTTCCAACCCCCATAGTAATCCACCCATCAAATCACCACATAAAAAAAGCATTAAGAAATGAGAGAGACATAATCCACACTAAGTCTAGTAACCTGTAAACCACATATAAAAGTTAAGTTGTGCACAACAAGGTTCCAAACTTACTACGAAAACACAACACAAGGTATCAAATCCTGCTTGTTAAAACATTACAAATACAAATACGCAAAACAATAAAATCAAATTGGATAGGTTCATAGGAAACTAATTTTGTAATCCAAAAGTACTACAAGTTACTGCTCTAATACTCATGGTCATAGGGCTTGAGATGGATGCCAACCCCAACCTCTCATCGTTGCTTGTGTACCAGTAGTAGAAGCAGTACCAAACACAGGATAGGTCTCATCTCCATTTGCTAGGAAAGCTGCTCAAATAGCTCAAATGTTCTGGTTGTTCTGCTCAAACAACAATCTTTTTTCTATAAGCAAATGAAATAACCGAGAGCATAATAGATGTCCCAACCCATTAAAAAAGAGAAGAAAAAAAAAAGAAATTGCAGCAACAAAGAATTGAATCAGCAAAACAAAATCTAGGGGAGCAAAAAACTTCACATGCCAAAGAGCTAGCTGCACCACCTGCTATCAAAATGGCAGATTCACATATACATCTCAAAACCTCCACCTCTTAAAACAATCCTACTCAACTAAAATAAGACAGAACCCCACGAAGCACTTTCATTCTTGAAAAGCTGCAGATTAAGAGCCACAAGTCAACAGCAACAAGGGGAGAGACAGCCAGCTAAGAAAACAGAGATAATCACCTTTCGAAAACCCTAAATCAACACCCACCTACTGAACCCCTAAATCAAAACCCTATAACTCAGCTGTAGAAACGAAATTTCTTGCAAATCATTTTCCCCCCTCAAGAATGCCCTTAACCAATACCCGCTGAACTACTACTTCCCACACACACCGCATAAATTCTGTATTTGGAATTAACGTTACCGAGTTCAAAATAAATTTCTCACAATTCGTACCTCAAACAATTGCCCAGCTATTACGATTAAGTCCACTACGTCTTCAAAGAATTCATCACCAGACAACAGAGGTATGATTCTAAGCTCCAATAAGCTAAGCTTCAGGAAGCAATGTAAATAATTGAATGCACTGCACAGTCTTGTAAGAGACGAGGCACGCCCTTCATTGTTCCCCTTTTAAACCAAATACGAGACACTTATATAAGTGCACAGTAACATTGTGAATTGAACTAATGTGTAAATATCAAAAAATTATACTATGGATTTAATAGCAATTATCAGTTTATACATACCCGGTAATTGACCTGTTGTCATAGGTTAATTTTTATAGTTTTTCAGTGACATACGGTGTGTCACTTTTCCCACTGCTACACGGAAGACTTCGTCAAAATATACCCCCTTGCATGCTGAATACATTACGTGTTTTATTGAACCAAATGCCACAAATACATTACGTGTTTTAACCAAAATGATACATAACGTGAGATGTCCAGAATCCACCTGTTTCCTTCCATACACACCCAAAGTTTAGGAGTATGTCCATAACGTGAGATACATTGACCCTTGACCAAAAAAAAATGTTTAGGAGTATTATTTAAAACTCGGCTCAATACTACAGATAGCTGGATTCCATAAGAACTTAGTTCAGGATTCGGTTATTGGAAGATGTGAAAGTTTACTTACTTAACATTATATGAGGCACTGATCAAATTAATTTACTCGGTTTTTAACCAGTAAAAAATAATTAAATAAGAAGATGTAGAAACTTTTAAAGGTAATAATCATTATTAAAATAAGAATATAAGTGATTCAACACTTTGTCCCTTAATTAAGTTAGTGGTTAGGGTTGGAATATCAACTCTTATGAATGGAGAAAACTCATTGATCAGCCCCTACCGCTTAGTGCGCTTACCGTTAGCCAGCATAAACATTTTTTTCTTGCTATCCACTATGATCATTGATTAAGTGGTGACTGACCGATCAAACCAAAACCCCGCCTAGTCGTACCGGTTCGCTTACATAACCAATCCTATGAGATACTCAAACCAATCAGGTGATCGTATCTCGATCAGACTAGTCAGTCCAAGTCAAGTTTTAAAACTATGATTATGCTTAAGAGGCTCTCACTTTCATCTTTTTTATTCATGGACGTTTGATGGCGACAATCATGCAAGTTGGTATGGTTGAATAGAAAATGAGAACAACAAAAATTGGTATTGTTTTGAAATGGAGGATGTAGTTTTCAATTCCATTAAATATTATTTATTTGAGTAATTGTTAATATGAAAATGAGTAAATTGATTTCCTAGCCTTGACCACGAGTTCAGGAAATCTGGAGAAAAGAAGTCGCTTGACCACCAGTGCTTGCAATCTGACATTGAGTTGAATTATGACATTTTATGAATGCCAATTCCTTGAAAAAAAATCTAATGGTTTTAAATTAATTCATTGCCAATGCCATCAGTAGCAGTAACTTCATTCATAGTATTGCTATACCAATTGTAAACTCACTTTTGGGGAAAATCATTTTTATTCATAGTATTGCTATATCAATTGTAAAATCACTTTTGGGGAAAATCATTTTTTTTTTACAGATAGTGTATTTTAGATTTACTTAATTAAAGGTTTTTTTTTACTAATTTTCTGAGGGACTGAATTGACATAATAAAATGTGAGTCATTGATGACGTGTCAAGCCAATGTGGCAAAAATACATTTGGACTTTTTCGTCTGATGGACTAACGGAAAACTCAATTAAGGACCAACTTGACCGATGGCCACAAATTCAAGGACGAAAAAGAATCATTTTCAAAGTATGAGGACCACTTCGTCTCAAGTGTACACAATCAGGGGCCAAAATGGCTATCTACTCTACATTTTTTCACTATGACTTTGACTCACCGTGATTTTTTTATAAGTGTGTTCAAATATGCACTATGATTTATAAGAAGAAAAAACAACACTAACACTACAGGGGTTACAACCAGGGGTTCATCAGCTTTGCTCTCTTCCCTCTCTTCCCAGTAGTAGCGTCGGTCGGTGGACCTCCCCATCCTCTCCCTCCGATTTTAGCGCACCTTGGGTCATTCTCGATCCTCCGTTTTCGCCTGTCACTTGGGCACTTCCTCCTTTGATGTGTGCTCTATTCGTGTTTTCCCTTATCTACTCAAATCTTCACAGTACATGTCATACACCACCATTCCTACAACATGAATAGAACTTAAAAGTTAGTGTACACACACAGCAGTTATAAGTTCATAAAAAAATAATTCATAAAAGCTCCAGGTCCACAAGTTACTACTCACTTTTTAATGGTATCAGCTTGCTATTGTATGAATCCTTGTATCTGCCAGTTTGTTCGTAGAGATACCAAACAACTAGAATGAATAGCTCATAGCATGTTACTTGGGAATGGAGGGTCTCCATAAGGACTATCTATTCTAAATTTCTCACTCTGTTTGGATACTGAATCAGCAGGCACATGAACATCTGTGCATGTCAGTTCGCTGTTATCAATACAGTGATATCATTGGGTTAAAGAGAAGGTCCACAAGCAAAGGCATATATAGACAAACCCAAAATGAAGTATCAAAACAGAAAACCGGGGTTTAGTTCATTGGTAAATTCCTGGTCTTTGTAGCTTCTAGTGCTTTCAGAACTACAGAAAACGCTGAAAAAGCAGCCCAATAAGGTTAGGTACTTATATTATACCATCAACAAACTCAGAAGGGTGTCAGGCATATGAAGATGGAACAGAACTTTTTCACTTGCCTCCTTTCTTGCTTCAATTTCTTCTGAAACCTTTTCGCAGACAAAGTTCTCCAAGTCCATGCTATCATATTCTGAATATGTCTCGAGACTACTAGAATCATCTAAACTAGGTTCTTCATAAGGACAATTTGAGAATTCTTTCGAATAGATCCCTATGCTTGTCAAGAGGTAGAGAACAACCAATATTTGCTCTATGAAAATAGCCAAGAGATAAATTTATCAAAAACAAGACTTCCATCAAATGAACAGAGCAGAAAAACTTTCATTGGTCTCACCTATGACAAGAAGTTCCTATGACATCCACTGAATAACTTCATGGAATTTCTTATGAGCTTAAGCGAGCTATCCCCTGAATTCACATAAACTGCTTCTGTTACCTTCTATGCAAATAGTAGTTAAATAGCAGGTAACCAGAAGTTCTCCCAACGGGTAGAAAAGGCACTGCTGGAAAACAGCTAATACCCAGAAGATTGCAAAAGCAATTGAACCTAGGATAACTTTTAGAATAGGAGCCAGTGCGATTACTGTGGCTAGACAAGCAACAATTAGCTCCGGTCAATGATTAACTTAAAACCTCCAACTCTAGCACTTTAGCACAATAGAATCTAGTCTGGTATAATGAAATTTCCTGAACATGAAAAGTCAATTGCTTAGTAAGAATGGATGAAAACCAAACCTTTATGATTCAATTTACTATTATGAGGGACTGCAATAATGTCAATGAAGGTCAGTAAGACTGTCAAAGGTAGAGCAGATGTGTTCATGGTACTTAAAGAGCTTAAACAATGACACAAGGTCAAAGTTGAGCAAACACAAACAAGCAGTAGAGTTTTGCAATTACAAATGCACTACTTTGCAATTACAGTATAGACAAGTCACTTATAAGCTTAATCTACCTCCTAATTCTAAGCTGTATCCAGTGTTTCACATTTGACATACATAAAAACACAACTTATAAGCATGGGAAACAAGAGCCTAAACTTTTTCAATCGAAGTCCAAAGACATGAAAAATACTTGCACAAAGAAAGGTAAAAGATTTTTCAAAGGATTTGAAATACTAAGAAATTGAATTGATTCATTTAAATTACTATAATTTGTAAAATATCTCGTTTCGCTTTCCAAAAAGTGGTGAATTAAGCACAGCAATTTTAATTTTCTACTGTTCTGCATTTCATGCCCTTCACTGATATTAAAACTTCTGCTCACAGTTATTCACAGAACCAAGTCCACCATTGAATTTGCAGTAATACAAAAGACAACAATTTCGGTCAAAAATTCATTGCAATTGTAAAACATATTACTCTCTGGCACAAGGATTATAACAATTGCAGGGGGGGAAGAGGAAATTAATCTGATCCCCAAAGAAATGTCAACCACACTCACTTCAGTTCTTCACGAGAAGGGAAATGAAAGTATGAAAGTTGATGGTAGAAGATTAGAAGGTTTGCGAGCTGAGGAAGGAAACATATAGAAGAAGGATAAGAATCAGAGTGAGAACAATAGAATCAAAAGAATTGTTAACAAGTAAAGCGAAGAAACAGAATCAAAACTAACAATAAACTAATTGTGACTGCTAAGATGTATAAGTTTTCACCTGAACAGATCAGATATGGTCATTGTCACATTGCAGGGTGGTTGGCAGTCACCTTTGACAACTTTAGATTGGACGAGGATGAGCGCAAAAACAGCAGTCAAACGAAGAACAGATGAGAGTCTGCTTGTCGTGCAAGAGGATGCTTGTCGTGCGTGGTAGAGAAGGAGAAACAGAGCAACACTGCCTTGAAATCATGCCGGTGCACAGGAGAGGGTTACTGGAAGAAGAACGACTAGTACTCCAGGAGTGAAATCCCAAATTCTCAGTTATTTGAGTGTTTAAAATTGAAACTAAATCTGAACAATCTATGTAGATCCAACAATTATAATGTAATGCTCTCATCTCTCACTATAAGCCACTCACTCCTCTCACTTGATATGCCCCCTTTACATACATACACACATACATATATATGTATGTGTTTTGCTGTAGGAAGTATCTACATTTCCACATTCAGTTCATAACTTTTATATTAATAAGATTACATAAGTTCAACAAATGATATAAATAAAAACAATAAAATTCTCAGCACAAGTAAGTAAATTTCCAAATAACATTCAGGGGACGTTACATATAGTCTCAAAGTACTGATGAAATGATTTTCTTATTACATGATATTCTGTAATAAAATCCACTTCATGGACTATCCTTGAAGCATGATCCTTTAGATTATAGGACACCATTTTGGAGTCCACTAGGAATACAATCATCCAATCCTCTTCATTCCCTTCAAGAACGACACATACCACATGAAATGATGGAATGTTGGTAAAAAATGCATCCCTTGCAAGATTCAGATCCACATGGTATATCCGAACCCAACTGCAATAATCTTCCTTCAGCTTGAAAACATCAAAATCTAACTTGCTATCACCCTCAGTCAACACCAAATGCAAATTCCCTTTGAACTCCCCAAAATACTTAACAACAATGCAGGCATCACTACGAGTCTTTTTAAATGAGGGTTCAGGTAATGGCTTAAAACATTGTTCATGCACATCAAAGTACATTGAAACCTCACCAGGAGTGCACCAATGAATAGCACCGTTGCAGTAAACCCCAGAATCAATCTTCATATCGGGTGAAGCAGTGAAGAAAACCTCACCCTTGTCCCACGAATGTGTCTCGGACGAATACACATAGATCCTAAACTTCCCACTATCAGCACCACCAGTTGGGAGCTTAACAATTGAAATAACTTTGAAGTAAAAGGACCTTAAAGGATCAAAATCCAAATACACTGCAGCTATTTTTTCGAAATCATCATGTCCAACCTGATAATAATAGCTTTTGATTTTGGGAGGGGAGGGGAGGATGAGAAGTTTCTCTGTGACAGGGTTTTTGACTAGGTAACGACATGTTGCACAGCCAACACGGCCATCGAAAAGTAAGGATTTACATAGAAGAAGACCATTACATGATTGCATAATTTCAATGAAAGGACCCTCATCTGACCATTTGACAATTTCATCGACATCAAAAGGTAGGTATGTTCTTACCTGAGATTGGTGGGTCAATGAGACTATACGGCTGTTACGGACCCAAAGGGAAGACGGAGAAGATGTGTGAGTGTGGGAGTGACAGAACCAAGGGTTGGATATCAGAGACAGCCACTGTTTTGAGACGCACTTGGATCGGGTTACGTCTTTCGCCGGCAATCGAAGAAGAATGTTCGTCACAAGATCAGTGTTTTTTATGACCTTGTCGCATGAACTCGTCGCCATCATGAAACAGCGTTCAAAACAAACTCACGGTGGTCGGAGAGTGTTTTTGTAGAATGGGGATAGATAACAATGACGGTTGTTGTCTAATTCTAGGGTTTCGATCGATAGTGTGGGCCATCTTTTACACAACCCAATTTATTCTATACGCTATTTTTTTTATTAAATGCTACCATACCTCAATTGTATCATACCATAGTGATGTGGACCAGTAAGAAACATTTGACTGGAATCTTTGACTTTTGTTTTATTTCTTTTTTAAACATCTCAAAAAACATAAAAGAAAAGATATTCGAAAAATAAAATTGTGAGGTTGGGTTAAGTTAAACTAGTGTGGTTAACATTAATGAGCATTTTCAAAATTAACATTAATGAGAAGAGAGAAAAATAGAGATTGTTCAAGTTTCCAGATTCTGAAGAGGGAAATAGAGAGGCATTGTTGAAAGGAGAGTTCACTGATTTAGGGTTTTTCATATTCACCAACGGCGGACGGCGGGGTTGTCGACTAGGCAGTTCTTCATCGTCGGCGGCGGTGATTTGGTTCGTTGAGGGTGGCGTCTTCATCGTCAACGTGGTAAGTCCCTCTATTTTTTCCCTTTTCTGAGAATTTTGTTTCCATCTTCTTGCATCTGGTACTTCCCTCTGTTTTGTCGTTGTCTGTTTCAGTTTATGGGATTTTTGTTTCCATCTTCTTGCTTCTGGTATTTGGTTTGGGTTTAGGTCGCCGATTTTGCATTTTCTCACTTCAGGTTTTCTGGTATTTGGTTCGTTGATTTGACTGATTATCCTACTTCGGGATTTAGGGTTTTTGATTCTTGTCGGATTTTATTTTCAAACGAAGGAATTCTGTTTATAGGGTTTTTTGATTTTGGTCGAAATTTATTATCCATTTTCATACTTTGGGTTGAAGGGGTTTTGTTTCTAGTCGGATTTATAATTGAGTTTTGCTCAATCTTATAGGTAATGGAAAGTTTAAGGGAGGAAGAAGACAAGATCCATTTTGCTAATGTGTTGGTTTTGTTTCTGGAAAGTTTTGCTGATCTGTTACATTATTCGTTTGATCTATATTGATTTTTCTCAGGTACAATTGAACTTACTTAACTCTTAACTTGGATGTAAATGTAACAGGATTTGAGTGATCATCATGCTGGTTAAGATGATATATTGACATAGTTAGAAAGGCACTTGTTGTGTGTGTCTAACTCCAAGGTATGTGTATGCCAAATTTTGATGCTTCAAACATGGTTAAATTCCCTTTGGTTGGCCTTTTTGAGTTATCTAATTTTATATGGTACCCCTTTAAAAGATTTCAAATACTCCTTTCAGGACTGGTTCAGGGAACCACAGGCATGTATGTCCAATATAGTGTAAGAAAATTGTGGGGAAGGGAATTTCTACTGAGCAATATATATGGAAGCATGAAATTGGTGAGGATATTGGCATAACTCTGGTCTGCTGTCAAAAGGAATGATGAAGGGCTCTATATTGGTTGCTGCACATTGTAATTTTGTGAGAAGAGAGCTCATGTTTGATTTGTCATAGCCATTATTAAGTGCTAAATTATATAGGGAAGTATCATCTGTGAAGGCCATCTTTTACACAACCCAATTTATTCTATACGCTATTTTTTTTAGGGTTAAAAACTATAACCGTCCCTGAACTTTGAGAGAGATTTGAAAACCGTCCCTCGCCGGAAAATTATCTGAAAACCATCCTCAGACTTTTAAAAACAAATTGGACCCGTCCCTCCGGCCACCATAGCTCCGGTGGTCGGAGAGTGTTTTTGTAGAATGGGGATAACAATGGCGGTTGTTGTCTAATTCTAGGGTTTCGATCGATAGTGTGGGCCATCTTTTACACAACCCAATTTATTCTATACGTTATTTTTTTATTTATTAAATTACACAATTTCTACAGATTCTATACTAGTAAGATGTAAGAAGAGCAAAACTAAAGCATGGTTCTTTCTAATGTTTATTACGAAAAAAAAATATGAATAATGTGAAAAAAAGAATTATTTACCAAAAAAGGGTTAAAAAAATCTTATTTACCAAACTGGTGTGTTTTTGGAGAAAAAGCCACGGACATAGAGCCCCAGCAACGAACCGTGGCCCAAAGTCGGGAAACGCCACGGTTTTCCAAACTGTGGCTTAAACTACGGTTTTAGCCACGGTTTTGGAAGCGTAGCCTATACCTTCTTCACATTCAATAAAATTCACTTTCTCCAAAAAATTTGCATTTTCACTTAGAAGAAATAAATTTTTATATGTTTTTATAATTTCATATTAGTGTATTATTTTTATTTATGTTCTTTATAGATATTTATTTTAAAGAATAAAAATAAATATGGGCTTTTTATTTATTTAAATGTTTAAAATATAATAAACTCATGAAATTTAAATATGGGCTCTTTATTTAAATATATTAAAGTCATATGAAATATTACAAAGATATAACAATTCATTTCTCATAAGTGGAAATAACTTATACGAATTTTTTGGAGAAGGTGTGATTATGAAGAAGCTATAGTCTACGCTTCTACAACCGTGGCAAGAACCGGTATTCAGGCCACACTTCGAGAAACCGTGGGATTTCCCTACTTTAGGCCACGGTTTGTTTCTCGGGCCCAGTGTCCGTGGCCTTTTCTCCAAAAACACACCAGTTTGGTAAATAAGATTTTTTTAACCCCTTTTTGATAAATAATATTTTTTTCACATTATTCATATTTTTTTTCGTTTATTACACCCTAATAAATTATTATTATTATTATTATTATTATTATTATTATTATTATTATTATTATTATTGAGTTTATATCTTGTTACTCTTCTAGGATATCGTTGAACTTCTAGAGAGACCTTGAAGGGTGGTGGTGAATCACATTTCGAGAGAAGGTAACGTTTGTGCTTGTTATCTTGCCAAGCTTGGTGCACAGCAAGAGAGGTGGTGAATCACATATTGAGAGACCTTGTTGTTATTTTGAATCCACCTCAGGGATTGAACCTCTTGTTGCTTGTGGATGCCGATGAATATTTGGCGTGTTTGGGTTATCATCATATCAATACTTCAATAGAAATAGAAAAGTTACATGATGGTCAGACAAACTAACAGCATAATGGTAGAGGAAGGTGAGAGAGATAAGACCATATTTTACATTGATTCATGCTGAGTAGAAAACAGATGACGGAAAGGAGACTACACACGGAGGATGAAATGGACCTCACACTTGTGACATTTGGGTGAATCAAATAGAAATTAAATATTAAAAATAATAAGGAAAAGTATAAAAAGAGTGGCACATAGGTAGTGTTACTGGTGTCCGCTTCTGGCTCTAGCTTTCAGAATCACAGAGTGATAAAAAGGCTAATGACAAAATCTTTAGCGTGTTTGGGTTATCATCATATCAATACTTCAATAGAAATAGAAAGGTTGTGCGATGGTCAGACAGAGTAACAACATCATGGAAGAGAAATGTGAGAGAGATAAGACCTTGCTATGCATTGATTCTCAGATGAAGGAGACTACACACCGATGATGAAAAGGACCTCACGCTATGACATTTGGGAGGATCAAATAGAAATTAAAAAATTAATAAGGAAAATATAAAAAGGAGTGACACGTAGGTAGTGTGACTAGTGTCTGTTTCTGGCTTTAGCTTTTAGAATCACAAAGTGATAAAAAAGGCTGATGACAAGATATTTGGCGTGTTTGGATTACTATCATATCAATACTTCAATAGAAATAGAAAAGTTGCACGATGGTGAAACAGAGAAACAACATCATGGTAAGGAAGCTGAGAGAGATAAGACCTTGCTATTCATTGATTCACGCTGAGCGAAAAATAGATGAAGGAGACTACACTGAATGATGAAAGGGACCCTCACAGTATGACATTTTGGAGGATCAAACAGAACCAATCAAGAGCACTATGAAGCTTTCATGGTGGCCACTTTAGCTTCTTAATCCATGAACCAGTAGTGGCCAATTTTATCTGGTTCAAGTATCATCTCTATTTTTTCACGCGGAGCTAGCATGTTGGCATACTGGGATTTATTTTTTAAAATGGAGTATGATCAAGATACCAGTGAAATTGCAGAATATAGTTCAGTTGGTACCTCTTATTTTGTCCATAGTTCAATTGCAGAATTAAGACAGATTGAATTAAACTTGAATATATTGCTCTTATTTCACAATAAGGTATTTCACATTAAGAAAATTTCAATATTATACCTTTCAATTTTACATAGTACTGTTTCTCACTCTCTAGTTCGATAACCTGCAAAGTGTTAACCCCATATTTCCCATCTCGCATGAACAAGCTCCAATTCCCAAATCTGTATGAACACTAATTCCCAAATCACATCGGCACTACAACAAATCATCGACAGCAAGAGGGAGAGATGATGGAGATGTTGGCCGCGAGCTTGGGTTGCGGTGGTTCTAGCGAGGCGTGGCTCCTGAAAAGAGAGAGCAAAAACAAATTTCACTTAACTAATCTCAAAGATAATAAGCTCAGGTTATGCACATCAAATTAATTGTGAAAACTGAAAAGAGAATCGACAATGAAATTGTTGGTGAAATTGAATAGAGTGACAACAATCATATCAGCGTGTGCTGGTGACTATGTAAACACATTTAGAGGAACTTACACTGTCCTGATGAATCTCAAAAGTTTCAAAACCATTATTCAAAGAGACAGAACCACCATTCCTACAACATGAATAGAACTTAAAAGTTAGTGTACACACACGGCACAGTTATAAGTTCATAAAAGCTCCAGCAGGTCTACAAGTTACTCACTTTTCAATGGTATCAGCTTGCTCTTGAAAGCATCCTTGTATCTGCCAGTTTGTTTGTAGAGATACCAGACAACTAGATAAGAATCAATATCTCGTAGCATGTTACTTGGAATCGGAGGGTGACTATCTACTCTATATTTCTCACTCTGTTTGGATACTGAATCAACAAGCACATGAACATCTGTGCATGTCAGTTCGCAGTCATCAATACAGTGATATCACTGGGTTAAGGAGAAGGTCCAAAAGCAAAGGCATATATAGACAAACCCAAAATTAAGTATCAAAACTGAAAACTGGGGTTTAGTTCATCGGTAAATTCCTGGTCTTTGTAGCTTCTAGTGCTTACAGAACTACAGAAAACACTGAAAAAGCACCCCAATAAAGTTAGGTACTTATATTATACCATCAACAAAACTCAGAAGGGTGCCAGGCATATGAAGATGGAACAGAACTCTTTCACTTGCTTCCTTTCTTGCTTCAAATTCTTCTGAAACCTTTTCGCAGACAAAGTTCTCCAAGTCCGTGTTGTCATATTCTGAACATGTCTCGAGATTACTACTAGAATCATCTAAACAAGGTTCGTCATAAGGAGGACAATTTGAGAATTCTTTACAGTAAATCCCTATGCTTGTCAAGAGATAGAAAGTAGCCAAAATTTGCTCTATGAAAATAATCAAGAGATAAATTTATCAAAAACGAGACTTCCATCAAA
This sequence comes from Lotus japonicus, assembly GCF_012489685.1. Lineage (NCBI taxonomy): Eukaryota > Viridiplantae > Streptophyta > Magnoliopsida > Fabales > Fabaceae > Lotus > Lotus japonicus. The sequence continues at coordinate 57,278,648 of NC_080045.1, forward strand.
TGAAAAGAGCAGAAAAACAAAGAAAAACTTTCATGGGTCTCACCTATGACAAGAAGTTCCTATGACACCCATTGAACAACTTCATGGAATTTCTTATGAGCATAAACGAGCTGTCCCCTGAATTCACATAAACTGCTTCTGTTACCTTCTCTGAAAATAGTAGTTAAATAGCAGGTAACCAGAAGTTCTCCCAATGGGTAGAAAAGGCACTGCTGGAAAAACAGCTAATACCCAGAAGATTGCAAAAGCAATTGAACCTAGGATAAGTTTTAGAATAGGAGCCAGTGCCATAACTGTAGCTAGACAAGCAACAATTAGTTACAGTCATGAGTCAACGATTAATTTAAAACCTCCAACTCTAGGCCTTTAGCACAGTAAAATCTAGTCTGGTATAATGAAATTTCCTGAACATGAAAAGTCAATTGGTTAGTAAGAATGTCTGAAAATCAAAACTTGCAGACTTCATATATGATTCAATATAATATTATGAGGGACTGCAATAATGTCAATGAAGGTCAATGATACTGTCAAAGGTGGAGCAGATGTGTTCATGGTACTTGCAGAGCTTAAGCAATGACACAAAGTCAAAGTTGAGCAAGAAACAAACAAGCAGTAGAGTTTTGCAATTACAAATGCACTAGCATTGCTCTTACAATATGGACAAGTCACTTATAAGCTTAATCTAACTCCTAATTCTAAGCTGCATTCAGTGTTTCACATTTGACATACATATACAAACACAACATATAAGCATGGGAAACAAGAGCCTAAAATTTTTCAATCGAAATCTAAAGACGTAAAAATACATGCATAAAGAAAGCTAAAAGATTTTTCAAAGGATTTGAAATACTAAGAAATTGAATTGTTTCATTTAAATTACTATCACTTGTACAATATCTTGCATCCCTTTCTAAAAAGTGGTGAATTAAACATACCAATTTTAATGTTCTAGTGTTCTGCATTTCATGTCCTTCATTGATATTAAACTTCTGCTCAGAGTTATTCACAGAACCAAGTCCACCATTGAATTTGCAGTCATACAAAAGACAACAATTTAAAAAATTCATTGCAATTGTAATATACATTTCCACATTCAGGTTATAACTTTTATATTAATAAGATTACATAAGTTCAACAAATGATATAAATAAAAAGATTAAAATTCTAAGCACAAGTAAACTTCCAAATAACATTCAGGGGACGTTACATATAGTCTCAAAGTACTGATGAAATGATTTTCCTATTACATGATATTCTGTAATAAAATCCACTTCATGGACTATCCTTGAAGCATGATCCTTTAGATTATAGGACACCATTTTGGAGACCACTAGGAATACAATCATCCAATCCTCTTCATTTCCTTCAAGAACAACACATACCACATGAAATAATGGAATGTTGGTAAAAAATCCATCCCTTGCAAGATTCAGATCCACATGGCATATCAGAACCCAACTGGAGTAATCTTCCTTCAGCTTGAAAACATCAAAATCCAACTTGCTATCGCCCTCAGTCAACACCAAATACAAATTCCCTTTGAACTCCCCAAAATACTTAACAACAATGCAAGCATCCCTGCGAGTCTTTTTAAATGAGGGTTCAGGTAGTGGCTTAAAGCATTGTTCATGCACATCAAAGTACATTGAAACCTCACCAGGAGTGCACCAATGAATAGCACCGTTGCAGTAAACCCCAGAATCAATCTTCATACCGGGTGAAGCAGTGAAGAAAACCTCACCCTTGTCCCACGAATGTGTCTCGGACGAATACACATAGATCCTGAACTTCCCACTATCAGCACCACCAATTAGGAGCTTAACAATTGAAATAACTTTGAAGTAAAAGGACCTTAAAGGATCAAAATCCAAATACACTGCAGCTATTTTTTCGAAATCATGCTCAGGTACTCGATAAAAGTCACTTTTAGGAGGGAAGGGAAGGAGGAGAAATTTGTCAGTGACTGGGTTATGGACTAGGTAAGGGCAACCCATGCTAGTATTACGACCATCAAAAAGTAAGGATTTGCATAGAAGAAGACCATTGCATGATTGTATAATTTCAGTGAAAGGACCCTCAAATGACCATTTGATGATTTCATCGACATCAAAAGGTAGATAAGTCCTTACCTGAGATTGGTCGGTGAAGGAGACTATACGGCTATTTCGGACCCAAAGGGAAGACGGAGAAGACGTGTGAGTGTGGGAGTGACAGAACCAAGGGTTGGATATCAGAGACAGCCATTGCTTTGAGACACACTTGGATCGGGTCACGTCTTTCGCCGGCAATCGAAGAAGAATATTTGGATGAATTCATGATGTTTGAGCTATGAAAAATAGTTGAAGAAGGGAAAGAGAAATAAGATAAAGATATAAGAGAAAGAAGAATTGTGGTAAAAGAGAAATGACTAAATGTGATTTAAAATTTTTACAATGAGTAAAGCTGATGCTAATAAGTCTACTTGTTCACCCTTAGTTTCCCATGTGGACAGCTAAAATGTGTTTTATGTTTCCGGATTTAGTTTTCATATTACAATTTTGTTAGTGTTAGAAAACATCTAATTCAAACAATTTTTTTTTATAAGCAAACAATTTTTTCTTGAAAAATAATTTTTAAATACAGTTTTAAAACTAATTAAATAGAATGTTTTCTTAATTTTGATCCACTAGTTTTAATTTGGCAACTTTAATCCCATACTTTTTAATTAAGGAATTATAGTTCAATGCTAAGTTTCCATCCAAAACTTAAAAGTTAAACGGTTTTTCTTGTGTTCAGTTAGAGCATCTCTAATGGGGTTGTTTAAATTAGTTGGAGTACTTAAACAACGTTGCTTATTTTGAAGCATCATTGGAGTAATGTGACATGACGATTATGGTTGTTTAAATTTTAGCAACGGTGCTTATTCTCTTTCTACTTGTTTTTTGATTAAAAAATTATATTTTCTATTTCATTCATCATTTTGAATAGTGTCATAATCTTTTTTTTATGGAATAGTGTCATAACCTTAAAATAATCTAAATATATGAGATATAATATTAGTTGAACCCAACTAAAAGTAAAACAAGCAACAGTGGTTTGAGTTCTACATGAGTTGTTTAAATCCGATGTGACATTTAAAGTCCATCAGAATATTAGTATTTAAGCAACCCAACTAACAACTTTGCATTGAAGATGCTCTTAGATGCAATATTAGGATGACACATATTCTGATCTTTTAAGTAAATTAATAATTAAGTCTTTTTTTTTTTTTTTTTTTGCTGAAATGCACTCTTAATTTATTCAATTTCATTCCCCTTCTGTCGTCAAACAACATCTCACGAATAAAGATTCTGATCATGAGTTTCCATAAAAAAACAAAAGAAATTCTGATCATGACATACGAATAAATTTTCTTGTCCACTAAATCAGTAACGTGAGACCTTTCAGTTCATGCAGCTAAAGTATCTGATCGTTTCAATTTATTTGTGGTCACATACAGGTCCAGTTTTAAATCTGCAAGATATGCCCTTAATTACCTTCCTCAACTAGCATTATACTTGTCTCTAAAGTCTAACTTGTACATATATAATTTGTATTTTTATCATCACCTGCAGTGTTTGTACAATTGACTACTACTTTTGTTCTTTGACTGACTTCAAGTTGAATTCCTTAGAAAAATAGACCTGTGCCTTTACCATATGGTGATTGCTATATATTTCCCAAGTATTTGGAAAAAGTATTTAGAAGATGCGGAGGGATTTATTATGCACCTCTAAAAACTTGTGCATGGTTGCACATCTGCTTTTTGACCTGTAATAGGAAGTTTAGCAGGTGATTTATATTTTTTTAAAATAAAAATATTTAATATATTATGATATAATTAGAGAAATAGTTAGTGAATGATTATAGTTAAGTGGGTGTGGTAACTTCTCTAATTACTTGTTCTGTAAATAAAAATCATTACTTCAATTGAGATGATAAAAAATCATTTTTTAGTTGGAACTTTGGGAGGTTCTCTAAAAAAGATAGCGAAAAAAATGATTCTAATATTTTTTTAAGTAAAACTTGTGTAGATTTATCGTTAATCATTTCATCTTTCACTAATTTTTGTTCCTGAATTTCTTTTATTCATCATCTTCAAACCCCATCCCACCCAACCACCATCAATCCAAAACCTGCAGTCAAGACTCCACTATCTAGTGTTGAGTAACCCATCACACCGATCTGACTTGAGCACAAAGATCTAAGGACAAATAACCCAGATCTGAGAAGAGGAAACTCATATCTGGGTTCGAAGGGTTTGAATCTTTTCCAAAACCTCATGAGGAACTTGTACTCGTCGCCAGAATTTCTCTCCCGCCGCCGCAAAACGCCTCCTTCTCGCACTTTCAAGGCAAACCGCTTCGACCTGGTCTCGAAGAACCGGGTTTCTTTTCGTTTCTACCCCTAGTCCAAGTCGCTGCATGAGTTGAGGAAGCCTTTGTGATTCTGAGGTGCTCTATTTCGTTTATTTGTCTGTGATCGACGAGTTGTGGAAGCTGATTTAGCTTTGCTGCGATAGGAGTTGATGTTATTTCTCTTTCCTTTGTTTCAGTTTTTTTCTGGCTTTCTGCATCATTCCCTTTCGTTTTCTGGTGTTTATTTTGGCCCTGCGTGGTCCCTGCTTTTATTTTGCTGTTTTGTAGCTTTTTTTCAGTTTAAATTTGTTTTTCTAGACTCTGTACGTTTGGGTTTGATGTCTTTTATTAATATATGTATTTCCAAAAAAAATCATAAAATGATTAGGAAATTTTGTGGGAACCGTAGCTTCTTGTGGATCAATTTTTCTTGGACAAGAACATATGTGGATCTGAAGGTGTGGGGAGGAAGATGGTTGTGTGGTGGCTGGAACTTTCACGTGAAGGTTGAGGGAGGGAGGGTGGATGAAGATGAAGATGAAGATGAAGATGAAGATGAAGATGGTGATGAAGATGATGGAGGGTTTAATTTAGATTTATCTTACTTATTTACCACATGGGTTAATCTTAAATGAACCCTAATCATTTTCTAATTATTGACTTAATAATTGTATAATATATTAACTATTTTAATTTTCAAAAATATAAAAAATACAAAAAACCTGAAGTAGCAGGTCAAAAGGTATAGGTGCAACCTTACACAAGTTTTTAGGTGATCATAATAAATTTTCCCAGAAGATGCAAGCTCAAGAGTGAGACTTGATTCATTTTCTATTGGCTTACATTCCTTTGACCAAATTTTTTCTTAAAAGGAAAGAAAATGTAATTAGTTTTTTTTTAATTCAATGTTTTTAGCTTTGACTGTTAATATTTTTATTCAGTCTCATGCCTCTCTCTCTCTCTCTCTCATATTGTTGGATTTGTGATCACAATTTTATTTATATTTCCATTTTTCATTTATAATTTAATATCAAAATTTATCCTTTAATTTTTGTAAATGTTTTTTTTACTATTAATGAAAAGAAAAAAATCATAATTAGAGGGAATTTAATAACTCTATACAAAGAAAGGATTTTAGGATTAAGGAATTCAATTTTTATTTTATCCAAAAAGAGACTTCAAGGAATTTTATTGACTCATTTGAATTCTTCAGTGTTCACACTTCACACAATGAGCCTAAGGTGCAAGTTAGGAAAGAAAGCCCAACTCAGCCATAGGGAACACAGAGGGAGTACATGTACTATTGATACAGCCAAGGTTTCAACTACATAATGAACCAAACTTAATTGTAAATTGCATTACGCCTATAACTATCCCACATAAAATTGTCCTATTGTCCTCAACATATCTCTGCATTCATGACTGTTACCCACCCCATGCTAGTTAGTAAAAGGCTCGCATGCTCTATTGAGCCTTCACATAAAATTGATCTTTCAGGTCTAACCATCATTTTCATGTTGGATCATACTGATCCATTAAGTTCGTTGAACCCGATACTTGAACACATGTCCCCAAGACACCATTCGAATGAGCCAAGCGTGACTTAGAAGTGTACCTCCTTTGACAAAAAAACAAGTGTACCTCCTTCTTAGTCGTGAGTCATGCATCCCATCAAGCACCAATGTCTCCTTGTACTTCCAAGTTTATGTCACCTTCTATTATAGCTTAATTAGTAATTTTTTACTCAATACTTTGCCATTTTCCATTTGGTATTAACAGCAATTCTTAAATTTCAACATGATGGCGTTAGAGGAACCCAATCAATTCTATCTCACCCCTAACCTACCTCAGCCACTTTGACCTCCATGGAAAATGCTTGAATGGCACCATTGCTCCTCTCAGCTCCAATTACATTAGCCTGAGCCTCCTTTTTCTCTTTGAAAACAAATTTTCAATACAGTGAGATGTCGTCGGAGATAGTCTCTCTCAAACTCCTTTATCCTTTTTTTAATGGAAAGTCGACTATAAAGGAGGAATGAGACTGGTAAATTTTCCTTTTCTTCTCTATTTTTATTATTTGGAGCATAATTGTAATTTTACACTTTTTATTATTTTTAATCACAGGTACTCCAAATGATTATTTGGAGTATAATATTGAAGTGTTTATAAAATATATATGTTTTCCCACCATATAGAAGCCATAGCCTTCACCTATAGAAGCTTTTTTAAAAGAGTAAGAAATTTGAAATTTATTTCTTTATTTTATAAATAATCCTAGTCAATATAATTATGAAGGTAAAACACTTTATGAGTGATTCACACAAGACTTTTTTGAAAAAGAGAATGAAAGATTATAAATGAAAAAGTAAGGAATATAATATATTTCTTTTCAGATATAAAGTTGATGAGTCCAAGCCGTCAAAAGAACAAAAAAAGTGATCAGTTGGAGAATCGCAGCACTGTATGTCTGTATTGGAAAAGAAGAGAATTTCACTGGAAACTTTATAAACATATGGACAATGCAAAAAGTTCGGAAAGTTAATGCCTTTCAAGCACATTGTTTTTCATATTCTTCCGTGACTTCAAAATTCTAATATCCGATCCTCTTGAATTTTTTTATTGGTTAGTAATCCAATTAGTTATTAGTTTTGTCACTTGGTTTAACTTAATTACTTTTCTAATCAGAAAATAATTAGCAGCAAAATACTCTTGCATCTGGAAAAATTATGGCTTTAATCTCAGGCAGAGATTAGGAACGAAATTTGAACTGGGTAATAAGCTCAAACACAACTTTAATGATTACCCCTTCTATATTTTGAACGGATTTATAAATGAAATCGTTTATATATGTTCATTTTATATAATGAATTCGAATTAATATATATAATTCTTAAAAGTAGTAGAATATAATTATGTTTGCATTTGTATTTTTGCAACAATGAGACTTAATAAAAACACCAAGTTATATGGTGATAACTTGGAAAATCACAAGTGATCGATGAAAATAAAATAAAAAACACCAAGTTGACCTAACTAGATATCCTAACATACTCTTGGATTTAGGAAAATTGAGTAAAATAGAAATGTACATCAGTGTTGCGTAACTGACGTCATAATCCTTATTTTTCCACGATTTTAAACTGAGGTTGTCTAAATGACTCATGTGAAAGTTTGAGTTAAATAATCCATCATCCAATCACATTAAAGATAGGTGAGTTGGAATTTCTATATTTTATTTATTAATTTATTTTCAACTCACTTATCTCCAATATGATTAGATGATGAGTTATGTAACCCAAACTTTCTCATTGGTGATTTAGACAACCCCTTTTAAACTGTCACAAATTGTAAAGTTAAAAAAAACCACAAAGTGTGTTTTGTGAGAGCCAAAAAGCACTATAAAAACTAGTGCCATTGAAAGTTTTGCAATTCACTTTTAAAATAGTGAGAAATAAAGTAGACAAATTAGATCGCGGTAAGAGTGAGGTCACATGATCGAACCTTGAAACGATTACAATTTCATAAATAAAAAATACGAAATTAAGTAGAATTTAATAGAATGCATTAAGTTTCATTCTATTCTATTTGATATCTCAACGGTTAATTTGCCTACAAAATCGTTCATGAATTTCAAAAGCATATGCACACAGAAGAGGCTCCTCTTCAACAACCGTGCATATATACGAAGTTCACACGACATGCATAAGTATATATAGCCAAAACAAGAGAGGATATATAAAAGTTTCAACTTTAAAATACATGGGAGGATAGCAGATTGAGAAACACATTAGGTTACGTGGTGTTAAAGTTTCGCTATTTATGATGCAGCCTGCTCTTTTGTGAGACGCATAAAAGGTCTTTCAGCAGGATATGCTCTTATTAGCCTTAGATTACCAAAAATTGCCTATTGTGGGAATAACACTATGTGACATATAACTTGTTTGGATATCCTATTCAGTATTCACGGCCAAAATCAACTGGCAGGAGAATTGTCTCTTAGTAGCCTTTTTGTGCCAAAATTGATATTTGAAGAAATTATAATCCGGTCCAAACATACTAATTTTCTCTAGTGACCTCATGGGTATTCACCGCCCACAGTTACTAAATCTCTCGTTGAGTGTGCTTGCTTTAAACTGTAACTGACTAATGACTAATCATGAAATGGATATTTCATTTCATATATATGTGGGAATTAAACTTCATGATTAAAGAACGATGTGAATAACAATTACATTATACCTCGTGGTAATCTAAACATACTAGCTAGATTATTGCAAGAAATATTACGGTCTTATATTGACTAAAGATACGACTACAATAATAATCCACATAAAATGATAGTGCAATCTTCAATGCTTAATTAATTTTTTGATAGAGTTACGCCTAACTAGAATTCTAAGAAAACTCATTGATTTACTTGTTGTACATGCATCAATAGAGAGTAAGTACATATAAATAGAAATAGATTAATTAAGAATTAATATGCAGCATATTATACATTATAACTAATCAAATGCTAGAAATTAAACTACTTAACATATTTATCACATCATAGACACCATTGATTACTAGAACAATAGTTACTAATTCAGACATCACTCTGTTTATTTCTTCCCAATAAAGTAGCACTAAGCATGCAGGAACAACATGCTTTTGCATCTTCAAGCTAGAGCTGATGATCTTATGTATGGTTTGAGCAGTGGATTCAAGGAACCACTGAGGTGGAGTGACATGACTTCATTTGTGGAGCCCACGAGCTTCCCAGCGATGAAAACTGCAGGGACAGGTGCAGTGCAACCCATCCTAGTGATAGCCCTCTCCATTTCCTTGCCTTCAGGATCTTTGTCGATTTCATAAACGGCTGGGATCACCCCAAGTTCATGAAACAGAATTTTGACTGCATAGCACATGCAGCAAGAGCTCTTGGTGAAAATCACCACACCCTTCTCTGAGGCCATCCTCAACACTTTCTCCATCTTAATTAACGAATCAAATGCACAAATCAAGTTAATGCTTCTGAATAGGAACGAATTAAGAAATGTTAAATTTGGAGAAAATGTTTGAAGGAAGAGAAAATTTATGAGGGTTGAGGTTATTTGAGATGATGAGGTGATATGGGGTAGTACTATTTATAGGGACAGGTTAGAGGACAAATTCTTTCTTTGAACGAAGCACATTCAAAAGAAGTTTTGCTTTTTAGATGCCCCAATTAGACATAAAGGTGATGGTACTAGTGCCTTTGGAGACAGAGACTCTTGTGTGTGTGAGTGACTTTGGACTGAATATATAAGCTAGCAAGTTGGAAGTTGGAGGACTTTATTTACATGCATATGCCTCAATTAGCTAGTAGCTAGATAGGCTATTCCATTTTATACACAAATTCCGCTGAAAGATGACATTCATTTGGGTTTGTGGCCGTTAAAACCGTCACAACTTGCAAAGTTAAAAAAAAAAAATTGATATCACTTATACTACCATTAGAAATGTGTATGTTTAAACTTTAAAGTATGTCTGCATTGTTCCGGGTTAAACTAACATTTTCCTTGGCTATTAGACCATAACCATATAATGTAATTGTGATGACTTTCTTCAACACCGCCATAGATAGATGAAAATAAAATTAATGAAAATGATTTTAGAGATTCGTAGCATAATGCAGATATTTAACTGAGAGAGTGAGAAAGAAAAAAAAGAAAGAAATGGATGTAAATGTGATTGAAAAAAGAGATAGATAAAAAAATAGGACTACACTGTATGTATTTCTAAGTACTACTACTAAGAAAAATATCTTCAAAATGGCCAAGTTGTATGGGTCTGGACCGCGATTGACCATTAGTTCAACACTTGTGCATGCTTCACTAGAAAAAGGTAGCAAAAGTGTAAATTCTGGGATGGTGGTCAATTTAATAAGAGAATGAAGATTCTGATGATCAACACAGCTTTGAATCCTTATATGCAGAATGAGACTGATATGGTCATGGTATTCACTGGACACTCTGTTTTGCTCCCTTCAGTTTTTGTGGCTGCAATGTTGCATAGTGTTCTCACGTGTGCAGGTTCGACACGTGTACGATTAGAGTGAAAAGCCTTTCCCAATTGAGAAAGAGGAGAATGAATTCCTTTCCTTTAGTAAGTGAAGTAGCGAATAAAAGAATTCCATGTGTCACTGCACAACATCAAGTGTTGATCAGGTACATGTGAACCACCAGAAGATTTCAACATTCAGTCCTGGTTTTGATAAAATGAAAACTCTTAGAATAACAGCAACATCCATGCTTTAAATTAATATTTTTTTTTTGTATTTAAGGGATGTTTCCACCATCAGTACTGAAACTGTAATTGTCATTCCTATTAAATGACTTTTACATGGTTCGAACGTATGACCTATGAAAAGATGTAAGAAGAATGGAAGGATAGGAAGATTCATTGAGACCCTTTCTCAATTTTGGCTAGAAGTCATTCAATTTGCTTCCATCTTCCATTTGTGACACTACGATATGAGCCCTTGAGAGCAGGATTGATTGATATTTTGGAGTCAAGTCAAACAGTCTTTCACCGATGAAAAATAGAAAACAAAAGGTACAATTCATTCGTTGGTAAATAAGTGAATATTTATTTATAAAAACAATTATAAGCTCTTGAAAACAATTACGCAGCAGCTCACTCCGGTTGTGGGCAGTTACATGGAGAATTGGGTGACACTCCACACTGATGGTAGTTGGCAGCAGCGGAGCGGCTGGATATAAGATAGGGGTGGATGAGTTATCCGTGATAAGGCTGGAAGATGAATTTTTGGGTTCGCAACCTCCTTGGGCGCATGTGATGCATGCTTTGAAGGTGGAGCTTATAGCGGTCTCGAGGGGTCTCTCGCATGCCTGGGATCTTGGTTACCAATATGTGATATGTCACATGGATTGTCTTGAAGATGTAGTTGTTTAGTCTTTCTTTTGTTTTTTCCGAAAAATGTTTTCTTCACACCTCATTTTGAGGAAGAATGAGGTGGAAGAGGAGAGAGATAGAAAGAAAAGAAAAAGTAAGAGAAATAAAGTATGAGATGTGATAGATGATAAGAAGAGAGAGGTAGAAACAAAAATAGGTGGAAATGAAGTGTTTAAAAGATGAGTGTGTATATATCATTACTCGTTTTTTCCTCCTTGCAACCAAAAAAAGAACATAAGAATACTTTACGATTTTATATGTCCCACATTTGATAATTATAGCCCCTTTTCTATTTGTAATTCGTAAATCCTCCAAATCAACCATCTAAATTCTTAATAAATCAGTATAAACTATTTTGGGCCATTATGGCCCGTGTTAGTCATTCAACTATCTATTTTGACTTGGGGCTTTTAATTTGGGCCGTTAGGATTAGTCTTATTCCATAAATAATAATCTACGTCTTCAAAACATGAAAAACCACAAGTTCAATCGATGAGGTAGATAAGTCATGCCACACAAGCCCATCAGCAAGAACTCTCATAGACAGGAATTGCAAGAATTTGTGCTGCATCCTTAAGAGGTGCATTTCACTTGCGATGAACCTGATTAAAATAGGATCAAATTGTGTAACCCTCCAATGGACTATGAAATCACCATTGTCATGAATCCATTTCGCCGCCAAATTCTAATACTTTCACCACTACCCCCTCTAGTAGCAACCACAATCAATGACCCACCAAGCACCAAAAACACTTTGCCAAAAGTAACTCACATTAGACACTCATTGAGCTTCTAGAAGAGAGTTGTTGGGGAAATATCTGGCCTTTAAAATTTGGGCTGCCAAGATTGAAGGACACGAGAGTAGGCGCCACCATGACTTACCTAAAAAAAAAACCGCTGATCATAATCATGATATAGGATGGTATAGATTGAGAAATAGACTTGATCAACACCTCTCTCCGAGTCCGAGGTCTAGAGAGGACATTTGTTTCCCAACTCTTTTGCTTCTTCCAAACTTTTTATCCTTAACAAAATTAGACACCTGAGTCTTCAATTTAAAGATGACGGTAGAAAGATCAAAGTACTTATCATAACTTTCATCTACCTTAACTCTCATCAGCTTGGCAAGCTCATCAATTCTAAAACTACAAGTAAGTGAAAATATATTCACTGACAATATAAATAAGTTTTACACTATCAACTAATCATATCTAAACATGGAAAATTAGTTATTTAATTTAATTATTATTTGGTTTAATAGCACTTTTGGTCCCTCACTTATTGCGATTTGGCAGTTCTGGTCTCACATGGAATTTCTTAGCTTACAACATCTCTCACGTTTATTAATTGTTGCAGTTTTGGTTTTCTGTCTACTTCCATCTAATTTTTGAACATTTATGATTAAAAAAATAATTAAAAAAAACTAGAAACCATAAAATTGTTAATTAAAAAACATAAAATTGTTGTTCAAACCTTATTTTTAATTTTTTTTAATTAAAAAACGTTAAATATTGGATGAAAGTTGAAAAAAAATCAAAACTGCAACAATTAGTAAATGTGAGGGACGTTGTAAGCTAATAAATTTCTTAAAGGACCATAACTGTCAAATCGTGATAAGTGACAGATTAAAAGTGTTATTAAACCTTATTATTTTAAATGATGACGTGAAGTTTCTTTGAAATACCACATTGGTTGACGGTATAATACACCATTAATCCATACAAATTAAACTCTAGAAGTAAACTGGTCATAATATAAACAATTAAAAAATAGTCTAAACCACGCCTGAATAAAGATTTTGGGCCCGAAAACGAATAACTTTTTGTTTTTTAATAAAACCTTAATTAAAAAGTGATGCTCAATTAAATTTGGGCTGACTGTTTTGGGCTTATCATTACCTACGTGTACTCATTGGCCCTCTCGCGTCCCATCAACGAAAGCATAACATCTTTATAAAAGAAATATATTAAATTAAGATGGGAATATGTTAATTATATAGAGTCAGGAAAATGGAATTATATTCCATGTGTTCCATATTAGTGAAAAGCTTGATGGCTAAGCGCATAGGTTTTAATGGGAAACTTCTATTATCTATTATTATTAACGAAAAAGGGACCCTCAGCTCAGGAAAGACATTATATATAATAAGGCAAATATGCTTGCAACCGATTGAAATGAATATATATTTATCCCATGGGAAGTGGGAGCAAGATTGTATGAAATCTCTTTGGATAAAGAGTGTAATTGAAGCAAGTTTTCTTCAAAGTATTTAAAACCTAACAAAATTATAATAATACTCATTTTAACACTCTTTTATGAGCTGATAATTGTGTGAAATGTATTAAATTATTAATCTCATTCTTGATTTGCTTCACATGGATGTGTTAACCAATAAAAAAGAGATGTTGAAAAAATAGTGTTATGCAAGTATTTTGACTATTTTCATCTATGCAACCATGGACAGATCTACTTGAAGGCTAGGTGTGTTTTTCTTTTTTTTTTCAAAAAAAAAATTTATATGCTTGACAAGAAAACCCAACATCTAATTGCAAGTTATTTTTCAATCTAAAGTTTATTGTTTTGATTTTACTCATGTCTCTAATTGCAAATTATTTTTCGTCTCACAATTAAAAATCACAATTTACAGAAAAGAAATTAAGAGATAACCCAAAGGAGAAGACCCAACATCTAATCCTAATAGAATCAGGAGATTCTTCTAAAATAGTTTAATTAAGGAGTGTGTTTAAATTTCTTAGAGATATAATTTCTCTATATGTACATTCACAAATATCTAAACTATGAAATTATTGTCTAAGTTTTAAACATCAAGTTACTGTAATTGCTCTCTTTAGTCTTTTCTTGTACATTCACAATTTTCTTGTGTTCGTTGGTTTTCTTCTATTTTTCTTGTATATGCAGTTTTGCTTGAGTTTGGTATTTGTGGGTAGCAGTCTGTGTAAGTAGAACTTTCCAATAAGATCACAAATTAGAAAAGTTACACTTTGTTGTCAAGTATCTTGTGTTCTGTGCTTTGATGAGTTTTGTAACCTGCTATGTGATGTTGTGAATTTCTCATGCACCTCCTATTTTTCGACATCCACTATTAGTGTAGTATAGATTGTTGTTTTCATATTGTATTTTTCTGTTTTATTGTTCCTGTTTCTTTACTGTACTGTTGTTTTCATTTGTTTCTTTTGTTATATTTTGTTGTAAGCCTAGTCCTTCTTGGACTATAATCTCTTCTATTTCCATGAGAAGCTTTTTCTCTTTTTCGAAAAAAAAATTTCAATATATTTTAGTTTATAATTTCTTTTATGTTTAACCACATTGATATATAAGGTCTGGATCCGCCCCTGCATGCAACTCATTAAATTTTGCTAATTTAAATTTTGTGATTGTCTAACTTGCATGTCTTGCGTTGCCTTATGAAGTTATACCTTCATTGTAGCTATTGTTTGGACCAGTAACATTATTTATAAAGTTCGAGTTAAAACAAGTAAAATTTCCTACTCATTTATTTTAAATATTATTAGTCCACATATGAAGAGAATGGGTAGCTCACTTGGTGAGTTAAGGAAAATGAAGGGTATGGAAAGGTGAAAAGCTAAGTTTTAAAGGACTAATTTACTAACAATTAACAATTAACATTTGCCTATAAAAAAATTTAGTTCACATATGAAATATTATTAGTCTAGCTAAGATGATATTATTTATACCAACTTTTACAACTCTTTATACCGGCACATATGAATATGATGAATTGTGCTACTTTAATTAATGGCATAATTAACATTTTTCTCCATTAAAACAACTCTAAAAAGTTTGATTTGGATCATCTCCGGCCTCTATATTCCATAAAATAAACTAATAGTACCTGAACTTCTTTGACAGAAAAAGAATCATTAATTAAGCAATCTTAGCCTTTGAAAATAAAAAAGCAATGGTCATGATTTACATGAAAAATTTCTATAGAGAACTTAGTTTGAAAGATCCATTTTGAAAAAGTTTATGAACCCCACACATTTTTATGTTTTCGCTTTTGTCATTCATGTTGTATTTTTGTCCCACTTAGTTTTAGCTTTGAATCTTTGAGCTGCTGCAGTGAACAAATTCACCACTTTTCTCCGACCTGAAAACTACCATTGCTAATACCTAATGGTGTAAAGAGTGCTATTCCCAGAAAGTTTAAAATTGCATTAACTTAAAGGAGAGTAGTTTTCTCCCCCATGATCATTGAACAAGATTCATATAACTTCGTAGGCATTTGCCACAGTGGGCTATATAGCCTTTAAGTGAAAACCAGAAAGAAAAAAAAAACCAAGACTACTTATTTACATACATTTTTTCCACACAATCAAAACAGGACACTCAAGAAAAACAAGGTGTGTCCCATAACTCTTTAACACTGTCAGCATCGATCAATGCTCCTTCCTGCTAGCTACTGCTATATATGGAGCTTATTCAAAGTCTCATAGCTAAAACCAAATGGCCCTTGCAGCCATGAGCATTTGTTTCAGAGAACCATCAACATGGAGGGAAATCACATCTCTTGAAGACCCTACGAATTTCCCACCAATGAAAACTGCAGGAACCGAAGGGCTACATCCCAAGCTCCTCAAAGCCTTCTCCATTTCCTTGCCATAGGGATCATTGTCAAGCTCATGCACTGCAGGGCTTGCTCCAAGCTCATAGAAGAGCTGTGTGATGCTGTGACACATGTAGCACGAACTCTTGGTGAATACAACAGCAGCTCTCTTTGATGCCAAATCCTTCACTCTGTCCATTACTGAAAATTTGGGGGAAAACAAAGTTAAGTCTAGGAAAGCTTGTGTAATTGTTCTGTTTTGCTTGGTGGACTTTGAGATTTCATCATCTCTCATTTATAGTGGTTGTGTGAGGATATGAATAATCTAGAAAAGTAGAGAAACAAATTAATTATACTTTTTTTTTATGAAACACGGTATATATTCTCTACAGAGGAAATCATGTTTGAGCAGATAGGACTAACCGTGAATAACAAAATTGATCTTCACAAACAATTACATTTAGCAGACTTAAACCTAAGACTTATACTTAAGCTAGAAGAGTCTGATATCAGTTGATCTTACGCGTTTTGCGGTAAATTTATTATTAAATTAATTGTAGTTGAATGGATAGGAAATGGAAAGAAATTATAAAGTTTTTCAGATATTTGTTTGGATAAGGAAAATGCCCCTAATTATTTTGACATTTGATACTCTGACATGGACAAGTTGCATCTAGCATCATACTGTAAGTGATAGTAATTCAATTCACTTGGAGTGGCTGTGGGAGCAATCAATGAAGGAATAAGAACCATGGTATGATAATTTATTGCTTGAAAAAATTTCTTTCGGCCTTGGTTCGGAGCATCAAGATGATTATTCTAATGTAAAATTTATGGTAACTTCTCTGAGACAGATGGCACAAAACAATGTTGCGTTGTCAGCACAATCTGTTGAAAGATTGGAATCCTATATCCAATTAGAATTAGTAACGCTAGGCAAAGTCAAAGGCTATGAAAGAGTTCCAAGTGTCATATACAGGCAAACCACACATTGCTGACATGGCAAAGCTTAACTTATTAACTCACATTCATCTAAAATCAAAGATAAAAACCAGTCCCAAACTCATTTAATTGAAAAAAATCTCTCTGTTTAGTTCTGTACTGCGTAATGCACGCATTGATTTTGGAGGGATGGATTAATCTTACAATTATCAACTTTGATACTTTAGTTAAGAAAAAAATAGATAAAAAAACAGTAAAAGGGTGAGAAATGAAGAAAAAAAAACAACATTCAGAAAATAAAGAAAAATGATTGTGCTATTAATTGAGTATGATTAAGGGCTGTCTAACTTACACCAAAGAGTATTTAATGTTAGTCAAATTTGATGAGCAACGCGAGATATACGAGGTATTAAGCCGAGTTGCGAATACGATTAGTTTGGTCTGCCTCACCCGTTGAGGTCAGGTTTAGCGTTAAGGGATTAAAGTTTAGGTTTTAAGCTGGCCCGTGTCGGCCCAACTTGTTCAAGTCGGGTTTATGGTTAAGTGTTTAAGGGCTAGGGCTGATTTTTTGGATTTAAGTCGGCCCAGGTTTTGTCCAACTTGTTTAGGTCGACCCCGCCAGTACTGGTCGGCCCGCGGGTTCATGTCGATTTTAGGTTTTAGGTTGGTTCGTCTAGTCCAGGTCAGGTTAAGGGTTAAGGGTTTAAGGATTATAGTCTATGGTTGAACTAGGGTTAAGGTCGACCTGACTTATTCTAGTCGGGTTGACATGTTCGTGTCGGGTTTATTTAGGGTTGGTTTTAGGCTTCAGGTCGACGATCAATCGACCTGTTGTGGTTGGTCCACCTAGTTCAGGTTGGGTTTAGGTCGGTCCAACCCTTCTAGTCGAGTTTTATATTATGGTTATTGTAATAATTTTAATTACAATATACATATTTTTAAAAATAATTATGAAGAAAAATATACATATTTCTTTAGAAAAAAATTGTATTGAAAACTTTTTACTGTTTTTAGTGAGTGAAAGTTATAATGAAAATAAGGGTTTGGGTTCATTTATTGTACACAAAAAAATACTTGTGCAAAGTTACACAAACCTAGGTTGACCTGTTATATAAGGTTACAACAAGTTAAATCATTTTTTTAAGAATAAATAAATTATTGTAAGAAAATCACATCTCCTTAATCTCTCATCTTTAATATTATCACCTACTTACTTTAACAATAAAATTCAGAAAAGAAAATGTATTCAATTATTCATCATCAACCCTCTTTTTTTTTATTTGAAATAGAAATTGATGATTAATAGGATGAGATTGAACGAACGGTACCAACAAGGAGGTGACTCAGTGCTTATTCAATTTCTACTCCCAAGTCTAGAAAAAGAAACAGCATGACAATGAAACTCATCTCCAATGGAAATTTGGAATAGTTTAGCTTTTCCATCCGTGAAACACATTAACACACATAGATGTAGGGAGTTTGCTGTTAGCGAGAGGCACAGAAAAATGGAGCAAGAAAACCTCTTAGAAGAGAATCGAACCAACAGTCCCTGAACCACCATGAGCCACCGCGCCGCTGAGGTCTATCATCTCCCCGCCTTTGCCAACAACAGCCCCACTATCCCCTCCATTTGCAAGTTCAATTTTTATTATCTCTTATTTCTGGATTTTGGGTCAAGTTCGTGGCTCCCAACCAAAATAGCAGCAGCGAAGGAAAGGGAAGGAGCTTCGATTCACCGTTGGAGCTGCGGTTGGGCTTGAGCAAGGAGGAACGACGGCGTGCCACGGGCTCGGGTTGGTGGTGGTGTGGTATGGGTTATTGGGGTTCCAATCTGGGTTTTCGTGCATAATGATGAAGATGAAGAGTGAAATGAATTTCTGGGGTTAAGATGAAGGAAGAAGATTAAGGATGGTGATGGCAGATTTAGACTTTTTCTTTAATTTTTTATTTTAACCCCATTTTAAATTAAAAAAGGGTGACCTGCTACTAAACTTGTGATAACAGGTCAATATAGGTTTGTGTAACTTTGCACAAGCATTTCTTTGTGTACAGTAAATGAACCATTTGTGTACAATAAAAATTAAAAATTAAAAACATTATCTATTTTTTTTTAAAGTATATGAAAGAAAATAGCTTAAAACATGATCTAATTTTAAACTTGCAAATAAGGGAAGGGGCTTACCATCCCTTGCCCTTCCCGTCCCCTCCTCTAATTATTTGTGCATTATTTGCACTGGATTAGACTAGGGATGTAAGTGGGTATGGTCCGATCCGCGAATCCGATCAAACCGATCCGAGCCAAACACATTATGGTGGGTTGGATTGGATCATTGGTTTGGTTCGGATTATTTTACTGAATCCGATCACCATCGGTTTGGGTATCGGATTTGGTGATTGAAAAACCAATCAATCTGAACCAACCCAATGAATTGAGAATTTTCTTACATTAAGCTCAAACACTTTCATCCCATTACATTACATATTTATACTTGTATTAGAGATGTTAGTTTTATTCGAATTATATGAATTATGTTATTATTGAATGTTATGGAGTGTGTTCTCTAAAAATGTTGGATTTTTCTATTTTTTTTCACGTTTTTAGAATAATTTCGTACATATTTCCAAATAATATTTTTTATTTCGAATCCGACCATCCGAACCGAACCAATCCGATTAAGATCGGGTTGGTTTGGTTCGGTTTTAAAAGTAAATATCATGAATTTCGAACCAACCCAAACCGAACATGTTTAATTGATTCGAACATTTAAACATCATAAATCCGAACCAATCTGGTCCGATTACACCACTAGATTAGACCCACTTGGCCATTGGTCTGATCTCATGTGCACAAGTTCATTTTCTGAATAATGTTTCATCCACACCTCTCTTTAAGGTGGAGAGAGGTGGAATGGAAATAGATATATGAAAAAAAAGAAAAAGTAAGAGAGGCAAAATATGAGATGTGATAGATGATAAAAGAAGAGAGATAGAAATAAATAAAAAAAAAAGGTGAAAATAGAGTGTTTAAAAAATGATGTGTGTAAATATCATTATTGTCATTTTCTTTACTAAGTAAGCTCTTTATCACCTGAATGTCAAGCTTAATATATCAACGACATGTGAGCTTTTAGAATACTCAAATTTTCCAACATCAAAGAACCTATTTCTCTGTCTATTAACATGCATGTGGAGCGAGATAAGTGTTTATCCAATTCCTTTCCACTTTCTCACTTTGATTCCGGCATCAGATTCACGGAATACTAAAGTAGTGACAATGTCGACAATCATATGTGCATTCATTCATATGACCCCTTGGGTAAGGAAGAGTCCTTAACTCGCAGGCACCATGGTAAGGATGTTGTCATCAAAATCACAATGCTTTGTTATTATTGTTTGACTTACGGCCGGAATGGTTTCAATATCCTTGGGGATAAATTCCTTGGCTTTGTGGCTGTTGCACGATCAGGTTGGGCACTGATAATTTTGAAAGGAACAATGTTCTGGTGAGCACTGATCTAAGGGTGACAATAATTAAACAAAATGAAATTCATGGCTGTTGAAGTTAGCAAAATGAAATTAAACAAAAGATTAAGAAAAACAAGCGAAAGCAAATGAAAAAACATTAATTGAAAGAAAGTACAAAAGAGGAGAGAGATTTTGAATGTTTTCAAAATGTTTAGTAGTAAGAGGTCAAACTCTATTTTCAAATTACAACGGGTTATATATAGTGTTCACAAAATAATCGTAAATAAAATTTTAGCGATGAAAATAAAGCAAGATTAAATTGCTTAATTTATGTCATTCATTTGGCCTAACTATGAAGCTCGAACTGGGACTATACTTCGAACCCTTCAAGAGTGCCTCGAACCCATCAACTACGTTCTCGAATCCAATAACCGTTCCAAAGCGTGGGTGAGTACTCTTAACGTAAAATGGTGCTTCTAGATGTGGGTATGTGTTCCTTTGACCACAAATGCTTTGAATTTGGACGTGACTTAGAATAACCAACGCCCACGGATGTGAGACTGTGAGTTCAAAGTAATGTTCCTTTCTCCAAGCTATGCTTGGGCTCTGTTCTCTGACCCTCACATTCGATGCAATTCACCAAGCAAACTTCTTTGAATAGGCCTTCAACTTAACTTAGCCACATTACTTGTGGATTTTGATTATGTCTTATAGCCCGACCTTTGAGATAACATTTTCAGCCCTTACCTACATTTGTAGAAAGGGTTTCCCGGCCTAATCTAAGCAATTTTAAAATTTTAGTATTAATGATCACCTATACGTAAACGGTCCAAAGCTAAACCAAACATATATTAGGGTATGTTTCACGCTCAACAACTTAATTAAGCTCTTATGGTAATATATGTTTATCGTATAATTATTTATTCATAAGCAAAGTTTAGAAAATTGATGGAAATATACTAAAAATATATTATATGTAAGTATAAGCTCTTATTTATAAAATAATCTAAACAGTTTATGATAATAAGCTTAAAACAAATTATATATATTCAGGTGATAACTTGATTATATAAGTTCTTTAAAACACTTATTTAAGTGCATATGCTATAGAATTATCTAAAAAAATTCTTTCTAATAAAACCTTAGTATTCACTCCTAACCTTGAATTTCAAACACTTATCTTCTCTTCAACATATATTTTATCCATGTTACCTCTCTCTTTTCTACCACATTTTCAATCACATATATCTTTACGTTTTTTATCGATTAAAGTGATGGTGTACACATTGTTAGAAATTTTGGGTATGATAATCCTGGATAACTTCGAAAATCGTGTTTGCACACTTTCCGAACAAAGTATTTCGACCCTATTCTTGCCTGGGTTCACGAAATCCTTGTTGGGATAATTTTGAAGATCAATCTGCTTCTGACAATAGAGAACAGATCAGAAAGTAGAGAGCGATTCTGGTTTTTTGTTTTCTGTGTCCTTTTTCCTTAGGCTGCAAGCAACCTTATACAGCAGGACCCCAGCCAGGGGCTCCGCCCCTTGCACCCCGCCAAGAGGCTCCGCCCCTTGGACCCCGGTTCGTATTCGCGGTCAATTATGCGTTGGCTCACCGAGCGTGCACTCCGCACTAACCTGACTCAATTCCGAGCCTAACGCATAATTGCATCAGCCTATAGTAGATCACATTACTACTAAAATACATTGATGATTCTAAAATCACCAACAAATCCCCCCCCCCATTTTAGTGTAATCCTTGATCTACTCAGTTTATAACACACAGATATAACGATCAAACAAATGCATAAATGAAAATATCTTGCGATTGAATTTCCACTTTAGTACAAATACACATTCCAAATACTCGAGAATCGGGGTGTCTTTAAAGATTGAACCCGTCAACCCATTTGAATATCTAAAGATACTGTACACATATGTTTCTACAACACTCTACTATTCATACTTGACACTTTACAAGCCATGTGTCCTTATCCATTAATAAGCATATAGGAAGCCAAGTCCAAGCTTCTTGAAGCGGCAAAACTTCATGCTTACATAGGTGATCCTTTTAATCTTGCACCTGCATTTACAATTTTCCAAAAGAACCATTAAGAAGATATACTTCAACCTAGCCATCACTTGCAGGTCTGAGCACATACCTTGGGAAGATAAACACAAGTGCTCCAATCTCTAACTATGATCTTTCCACATTGAATTCAGCTTCTAACGTTGTATTAGAAGGGAATTGGGTATAACATAGGTAGTAGATTTAAATGGACTTTAATCCCATTCCAATTACCGACTTCTTCACTAAGTCTCTAGCTAACCCCTTCGTCAAGTGGTCAGCTAAGTTTTGTTGCGACCGAACAAACTCAATGGATATCACCCCATTCAAGATTAATTCCCTAATCATACTATGTCTAACACCCAAGTGTCCAGACTTTCCATTGTACATTTGACTATAAGCCTTGGCCAATGTGGCAGCACTATCACAACGGATAGAAATTGGTGATATCGGTTTAGGCCATAATGGAATCTCATATACCAAGTTTCTTAGCCATTCTGCTTCTTTACCAGCAGCAGCTAATGCTACAAACTCTGATTCCATTGTAGAACTAGTTATACATGTTTGCTTCTTGGAAGCCCACGAGATGGCACCTCCCCCAAGCAAGAACACCCAACCACTTGTAGAGGATGAGTCTTCAACATTATTTATCCAACTAGCATCCGAATAACCCTCTAATACCGAAGGAAATCCCACATATGACAATCCATAATTCATAGTACCCTTCAAGTACTTGAATACCCTAGTTATCGCATGCCAATGATGTCTAATAGGATTACTAGTAAATCTGCTCAACTTTCCAACCGCAAAAGCAATATCCGGTCTAGTGCTAATCATAGCATACATCAAAGAGCCTACAACTCTTGAATATTCGAGCTGATCCACAGGTTTACCTGTATTTGGCATAAGTTCTTCACTCGGATCCATGGGAGTACTAACCGGAGAACAACTTTCATGATTAAACTTCTTGAGTATTTTCTCAATGTAATGAGATTGCGTAATTACAATCCCCTTATTCTCCCGTTTAATCTTAATACCAAGAATAACATCCGCTTCTCTCATATCCTTCATGGAGAACTTTGATGACAAGAAATTCTTTGTATTATCAACTTGATTTTGGTCCGTGCCAAAGATCAACATGTCATCCACATATAGACAAATAATAACTCTTTTACCGGATGTATCAAATTTGCTATATACACATTTGTCAGCTTGGTTTAGAATAAAACCACTAGACAAAACAGCCTCATCAAATTTTTGATGCCATTGCTTCGGAGCTTGTTTCAGCCCATACAATGACTTAACTAGCTTACACACCTTATGCTCATTACCAGGCATTACAAATCCTTCCGGTTGCTTCATATACACTTCTTCTTCCAAATCACCATTCAGGAATGCTGTTTTGACATCCATTTGATGGATCACTAGATTGTGAATAGCCGCTAAAGCAATCAACAATCTAATAGTAGTGATACGAGCAACTAGAGCATAGGTATCGAAGTAATCAATCCCTTCCTTCTGTCTAAAGCCTTGAATTACCAATCTAGCTTTAAACTTGTCAATTGTACCATCGACTTTCATCTTCTTTTTGAAGATCCATTTGCAACCCAATGGTTTACAACCTGGTGGTAAATCAGATAATACTCAAGTATTATTTTCCATGATAGAACTCATCTCTTCATCAATTGCTTCTTTCCAAAAAGCAGAATCTCGAGATTTCACAGCTTCATTATACGTTCTTGGATCCTCCTCTATACTATAGCAATAATAGTATTGATTATCAATCTGATCATTTGATCCCTCAACTAAATATAATTGAAAATCCGAACCATAAGATTTAGGTTTTCTAGCTCTTTTGCTTTTCTGAGGTTCGAGTGTCTCACTTGGTACATCAGTTGAATGATCATCCTTTGTAGGTTCATCCGACTTAGATACAAGGTCCTTTGGTCTAGGTATAGAAGAGAAACAATTCTCATCAAATATGGCATCTCTTGATTCTATAATTGTGTTAATAGAAACCGAGTCATTAGGTTCTATAACATAGAACCTATAGGCTTTGGAATGTTCAGCATATCCAACGAAGATGCAAGCTACACCCTTTTCACCCAAAGTTTTCCTTTTAGGATCCGGGAGTCTAACCACGACCCTGCAACCCCAAACACGTAGAAATGTTAAGTTGGGTCGTTTCTTATACCAAAGTTCATATGGGGTAGTCTTGTTCCTTTTATTAGGAACCCTATTTAACAAATAGCAAGCCGTTAACATGACTTCTCCCCAAAACCCTTCACTCAAACCAGAATAGGATAACATGGCATTCACCATTTCTTTAAGAACCCTATTCTTCCTTTCGGCCACACCATTTTGTTGAGGTGTATAAGGTGTCGTAGTCTCATGAATGATTCCTACGGATTGGAAGAATTCAGGATCATAATATTCACCACCTCTATCCGTACGTAATGCTTTAATCATCGCATTCTGTTGCAATTCAACTTCAGTTTTATAAACTCTAAATTTATCCAAGGCTTCATCTTTAGAATGCAACAAATAAACATAACAGAATCTAAATGCATCATCTATGAAAGTGACAAGATACTTTTTATGTCCTAATGATGAAGTAGCATGCAAATCACATAAATCACTATGTATCAATTCAAGTATGACAGATTTCCTTGTTATGCTTTTAAAAGGTTGCCTAGTGATCTTTGTTAACATGCAAGTTTTACACTTTTCTACATTTCCATCAAAAACAGGAATTAAATCATCTTTAGACATTTCAAGCATTCTTTTATAATGAACATGTCCTAGACGAGCATGCCATAAAGAAGATTTAATAACATTCGAATTGGTCATAAATACAGAACCAGAATCATTAGGAACTTCATTCAAATTCATCATGAACATACCATTATTATAATATCCAAATCCTACAAACACACCAGACTTTGATAATACATATTTATCGGATTCATACACTTGCTTGTATCCAAGCTTATTCAATACAGGACCAGAAACTAAGTTCTTACGTAGTTTAGGAACATACAAAACATTAAACAAAGTAATAGTTTTTCCAGAACTGAATTCTAACACCACGCTTCCTTTGCCTTCAACAGGATCAAAGTGATGATCTCCCATGTAGAGGACAGATCCATCTTCCACTGGAACAAGAGTCTTGAACTAAAAACGATCCTTGCAAACATGTGTTGTGGCGCCAGAATCAATCCACCACGCAATAGCATCATCCTGCACATAAAATGCTTCAGAAATTAATGAAACTGAATGTTTAATCAAAATATTCAAGTTATGAATTGATTTCTGACCTTGTTCTTGGGATTGGTCCTTAGACCCCTTTCCCGAACCACTTGCATTCGCGTTATCATGCTTCTTTCCAGAACGACAATCCCTCTTGAAGTGGCCTGTCTTACCACACTTCCAGCATTCTAGTTTCGGTTTCTTGTTAGAACCGAAACTTTCTTTGTTGTTCTTGAAAGCACGCTTCTTTCCTTTGTTTTTGTTGTTATTGTTCTTACTACCCTCCTCGATCATATCAACCGAGGGACCAGCAACTTCTTTTCCTTTTCCCTTGTCATTCTCCTGCGCTCTTAGAGATTCTTCTATGCGCAAGTGACTTCCAAGTTGGACCAAAGACAGTTCGTCTTTTCCATGCTTCAAATTGTGT
This sequence comes from Lotus japonicus, assembly GCF_012489685.1. Taxonomy (NCBI): domain Eukaryota; kingdom Viridiplantae; phylum Streptophyta; class Magnoliopsida; order Fabales; family Fabaceae; genus Lotus; species Lotus japonicus. The sequence goes on from NC_080045.1 coordinate 57,304,700, forward strand.
TTGAAATCCTTCCATGAAGGGGGCAACTTGTCTATGATACTTGAGACAGATATTGTTTCATCCATCTTCAATCTGTGCAGTGTGAATTGTCCAAGAATTCGTAGAAGTTCATTGTATTGTTCCATGACAGACCTTGATTCAACCATTTTGTAATTGTTGAAATCGGTCACCAAGAACTTCTTACTGGATGAGTCCTCTGTCATGTACTTGGCTTCAAGACAATCCCACAATTCCTTTGCAGATTCTACATTTTGATAAATATCGAATAAAGGATCAGACATACCGTTAAGAATGTGTCCTCTGCATATGTAGTCGTCATTCTCCCACTTTGATCTGCTTCTTATATTTTCAACAGTTTCTTCCTCCATAAGTTCAGGAATCGGTGTAGACAGGACGTATACCACCTTCAATGTTGTCAACAAGAAATGCATCTTCTTCTGCCAACGCCTGAAGTCTTGTCCTTGAAACTTGTCCAATTTCCCGAACTTAGTAGTCATCTCCTTGACAGCGCCTTCTCCAGCCATGATTATCAGAAATTACTTTGTTCGTTTGTTAGAAATTTTGGGTATGATAATCCTGGATAACTTCGAAAATCGTGTTTGCACACTTTCCGAACAAAGTATTTCGACCCTATTCTTGTCTGGGTTCACGAAATCCTTGTTGGGATAATTTTGAAGATCAATCTGCTTCTGACAATAGAGAACAGATCAGAAAGTAGAGAGCGATTCTGGTTTTTTGTACAACGGGACCCCAGCCAGGGGCTCCGCCCCTTGGACCCCGGTTCGTATTCGCGGTCAATTATGCGTTGGCTCACCGAGCGTGCACTCCGCACTAACCTGACTCGATTCCGAGCCTAACGCATAATTGCATCAACCTATAGTAGATCACATTACTACTAAAATACATTGATGATTCTAAAATCACCAACACACAAATTTCCACTTTTGAATATTTACTCAATTCAAATGCTTATAAAAAAAAATTTACTCGATTCAAATAAAGTTGAGTGAAAATGGCAAAACTTCCTCCTAACTCTGTTCTCCTATTGCAATACCTGAAATTTTTGTTATTATTTATTAATGTCAACTTCTCAACCTAAAGTGTGTCTGTTTCAACTTTCAATGTTTGTAGAATTATTCAAGGGAAAATAATTAGGAATATATATGACGTAATTTTTTTTATCGAATGTACTCATGAGTATATCATTCCTGATAATGTAGTTACATACCTTGAAATAAACGTCTCACAAAAAGAATAGAATGTCAACTCGAGAGGAAATATATGCTAGTTAGAAGTTGTGTGCTATATAAGAATATGAATATTAATTGTTGGATTAACTGGTTTCATGTTTGGTTACGTAAGTGAGATGGAATCATTCATGTTGAATATATATCTCCCTATTGCAAAAGTATGCTACAAATAGAAGCTTTTTATTGAAAAAAATTAAAACTAATTTTTTATTTATCAATTATTACATACTAAATATAAAAATGGAATGAAATCACCACTATTCATATGCCAAGTAATGCTTAAGTTGATAAGAACTTAAAGAATAAAGAGGGACACACAAGCAACAACTCTGGACCACTGTTCAAATGCATCCTCTTTATACTTAGGGACACCTAGGGATTGAACAAGTGTTTAAAACTCAACTTAGACCGCCAATCAAGTCGGTTGGATCGAGACTCGATCACTTGACTGGTTTGAGCCTTTCAGCGGATAAAAAATGCAAGGAATATAGTGAGAACTGGTATGACTCGACCATTATAATGATTGAAATGGTGATTTAGCTAGATTTTAGTTGGACTTGTGAGTCATCAATCCTTTTTCTGCATCTAGACGATGTCGTTCAATAGAGTGAAATTAAGAAAAAAACATGGTTGGAACTAAAGTTGTTTAACTATGTTAGACACATAAGGCTTTTGTAATTATTAAAATGTAGAACCTATGTTTTGTGATGATATTTTCAACTTATTTGTGGCGCTTTTATTGTAGTAAAATATTTTTTGTTGGTTTTGTTGAATTAGGTATTTATGTGGTGATAGTAATTTTAAATTGAGTATGGAATTATTAATTAATGTTAGCTAATATTATTAATTTTTAGAATTTTTTAACATACATTGAGTCAAGCAATCCATCGATTGATCCATTGATTTGACCAATGACTCATCGACTCAGTACCTCAGTCAAGTCAATGACCGAGCCAAAAATTTAAAACAATGATTGAGTCATTAATCCGCATCCAAAATTCTACGTACGAGGCTCATAGGCTCTATGGGTGCGATCTACATAACTACTCCTAGTTCCGAATATATTTTTGGAATTGAGTTATGTCAATCATATCCCAAATTAATTGTATTTACAAAAAAATTAAATTTCATATTTGAAAAATAATTATTTTTGTATAAGTAATTTATTTTCCTATAAAAAAAACAAAACTAATTTTGAGATTTCTAAAATCTAAACAAAAAGATTAAGTTACCATGCAAACTTTGAAGCTTGATCATTTCATCTAAAGTTCTTGGTATATATCCAAAAATCACATTTGATCCGAAGTAATCTAAAAATAGTCTTCAGAAATATAAAGTTAACTCTCCCTATAACACTGCAATCATGTGATGGATAAATATGCTCATCACCACTTACACTTTAGCCTAAAACTTTCATGTGATGATTTAAATACTCAGAATCCGCTCAAAGAATCTGTTGACATTGATTTGCACATTGTATCGTTGTGATCAATTCAAGTGTACACCGACCATGCATAATAATCTAATAGTTTGAGCCGCATATATTTTTAACACGTTTGAATGTGTTGAATTATACTATAAATAGTAACAGAATATAAACTCTGATTAAAGTTGAAATCAATATCAATCAATTAATATATATTAGAAAAGAAGAACTTTCATGAGGCTGATTTAGTGACGTGTCGTTCATACGTTAATTCTTGGTGACGTGTCATTCTCACGTTAATTCTCATAAAAAAAAAATTCTACGTGTCATTCTCAGGTTAATTCTCATAAAAAGTACATTTTTAAATTTTAAATTTTATTAGGATTTAGGTTGTTTATTTCTTGATTTTATCTTAATTTATTTTTAATTTAATTTTAGAGTATTAATTAATTTTTATGGTATTTTTATTGAATTTTCAGATTTTTAATTAATTCAAGATTTTATGAGTTTTTATTGTGATTTGCTAGACTTTTATAGTTTTTATCTATATTTATTTGGTACCTTTTTAAATTTTAGATTTGATTAGGATTTTTTAAAGGTAATTTTTAAATTTTAGATTTAATTAGGATTTTTTAAAGGTAATTTTAAATCTGAATTTTTTTTTCATAAAATATTAAAAATTTAAAAGATTTGTCCTAATTATCTAGAATTTACCTAGATTAAATAAAAAAAACTAAAAATACCTTAAAAATTAATTAATAAAAACTACCAAATCATAATAAAAACTCATAAAATCCTTTATTAAATAAAAATTCAAAAATTCAATAAAAATAACATAAAATTTAATTAATACTCTAGAAATAAACTTTTTCTTCACCTAAAATTTATTTATAAGAAAATTAGAAAACTATGAATGTGAGAAAATCAGTGAAGAGAAAGCAAATGATATAATATACTTGTGTGTACCTTAAACAATTTTGTCAATGTGCCATGGAATAAGAAACTAGAAGAAACCAAAAGACTGATGACAGTTGCCACAACTCAAGTGGGGGTTTCAGACAAGGATCTTCCATTGCCATTTTTTTCCTCCATGTTCCTTAGATGCTGCTGTTATGTTCAAAATTATGTCGTTTGGTGGGTCTTATAATGGCTCTAATCTCATGAGACAAGAAGAAATAATGTTATTGTATGAATGATCTGTTCAATGCAGAACTTAGTTTTGAGTTTTGACCCTTAATTTGGAGATGTATTTGGTGGTGGCAAAATGTTGGCAGTGTTGTTAGAAAATTGATGAGCACATGCAAGTGCTGTCACAAATCAGGTGAAGAATTATAATGGTCCCATTACAGATAAATTCTCATAAAAAATACATTTTTAAATTTTAGATTTGATAAGGATTTAGGTTGTTTATTTCTTGATTTTATCTAATTTATTTTTGATTTATTTTTAGAGTATCAATTAATTTTTATAGTATTTATTTGCTAGATTTTGATAGTTTTTATCTACATTTATTTAGTACCTTTTTAAATTTTAGATTTGATTAGGATTTTTTAAAGGTAATTTTAAATCTGAATTTTTTCATAAAATATTAAAAATTTAAAAGATTTGCCCTAATTATCTAAGATTTACCTAGATTAAATAAAAAACTAAAAATTCAATAAAAATACCTTAAAAATTAATTAATTAAAACTACCAAATCACAATGAAAACTCATAAAATTTTTAATTAAATAAAAATTCGAAAATTCAATAAAAATGACATAAAATTTAATTAATACTCTAAAAATAAATTTTTTCTTCACCTAAAATTTATTTCCATAACAAATCTTGAAACCGATTTTTTAAAGTTAATTTTAAATATGAGAAACTTTTTCATAAAATAATAAAATCTTAAAAGATTTGCCTTATTTATCTAAGGTTTACCTAAATTATTTCTTACTAATACTGCATGAGCCATCTCCTCCCCTACATGTCTCTACTGTGAACCGGTTGACACGGAGAAAAAATGAGGAAGATAACTCGAGTATGCAACTTGCTTTATGTGGTGCTGATAATTGTGTAAGTTGATAATTGTGTAAGTGTTTGACATAAATGTTTATGCTTCACTTCCTAAAGGTTATTTTTTGTTGCTGAATTTGATTGACTTAATTAGTGAGCACTATATTTGGTAGTGTTGATTCAATTCCTAAAAGCTATGACCTTTAATTTTCTCTTAATTTGTTCTTTGTTCCTATTTTGTGATTGTTTTGTTTAATTTCATATATGCTTTAGCATTTGTTGGTGGTTTCTGTGATGCTTCCATATCTCTTAAATAAACTAATGTCGTGATGCTTCCTCTTATGCAACCTTTATTTTGAAAGTACTTAATCGGCCAATTGATAGCAGACTTACATGCTTTTATCCTTCCCATTGCAAGTTTATTTAATTTCATCATTGTCTTCCAGTTTTGGCTGCCAAAACTTCATCTACAATGTCAGCATTATGAAGGCAGAGAAACTCTTTGAGAAGAAGGGATGTCCAACAAATTTGACCCAGGATCCCAGTTAAGGAAATGAGATTTAGGTAAGATACTTATTCATATGATTGCTTTCAATTCCAGATTTTGCTATTTTTCTTATTAATTAATTTTTTTTTGTCAATTGTAAATCGCTTTTAGACATAGCTATAGTCTCTTTTATTTTGCTTTATTCCAGAACTGCATCCTTATACCTGTCACATGCATGAGTATTAGTTGTACCCATAGCTGCATCTTTATAACTCATAAGTTAGGTGCCCACTAAGGTGGACCTTTATTATTTTGGTTCATGGGTGCACCAGGGGTATTACAGACTTTGTACAAGGGATAATTTAGACTTTTCCCTATCTCACCTTCTCCCTCCCACTCTCTCTCTCCTCTCAACCTCCATAACCAGTCTGGGTTTTCACCTTCCTCTCTCCCCTTCCTCTTTAATTTCTCTTTCGATTGTGATTTTCCTTCCATTTCTTTTTTGAAAAGAACAAAGCACAAAGCAATATCATATCATCAACAAAAATCAACATTTTCCAATAGCAAATAGGTTGAGGCTTCCAAAACCAGAGATAGCATCCCTCAAATACTCAGTAAAAAAAGATAGGATAATTTAGTGAAATCGCATAAAAAAATGGACTTATACTAAATCAAATTACTTACTAACATTTATTATTCAAAGTAATTACATTGAAAATCATTTCCAGATTTTCCAATTCCATTTTCCTCAGTAGACAAAGAACGCTGATTTTCCTACCATTTATTTGTTGAAGTTACAAGAAAGCTCCATCTTTCTTGCCCCCATCATCAACAACAGAACATAAAAATTGAGAAGAGATTAAAAAAAATATCAGATTTTTAGAAGGCAAAAACACCAGTCTCTGATCCATCATCACACCACGCGTACTCCACAATTTCTGGAGCTGGAGACACAAACGGGATGAAGGATCTGGGAGCAGAGATGTAGGAGAAGTTGAGGATCTGGGAGCAAAGATTCCTCTCACTTTGGTAGCAATTATTCCAATTCAGTCTCTGCGATGACGGTGGTGGTGATGGGCGGATCTGCTACATGCTTGAAGATTTCAGTCTCAGAAGGAAGCAGAGTTGCTCTTGAGCATGCCCAGTTCTGGCTCTATAGTGATGGCAGTGGGGTTGCAACAACTTCTGTTGGTTGAAGGAGGGGTGATCCATTTACATTTTTACCTTTTTCTTATTCATTCAATCTTAGCCATTCACTTAAAGAATATTCTAGGAATTTTAGATCCAATGGTATTTACTTCATGGTGCACCGGTGGACCACTTTTAAAGTTGCCCACCCTAGTGGGCACCCATAAGTTATATTAAGTTTGGCTTCATAACTGATACTTGAACTTTTTCTTAGTGGGAAGCAAGCCTTAACACAGTTAATGAGCTTAATGGAAAGGAAATGTGGGTAAGGAGAATGGATCATATAGCTACCAATTTGTGTTGATTTTGGATCTTAGAATTATGAATCTGATGCAAATAACTAAATATGGGCATGTATATGTAAATCCTTATCCTATTTTGACACGTGTTACACTGAAAATTTTAATTTTTTTTTAACTTTAGAGATTTCTTTATGCATATGTAACGTGAGATATTATTTTATATAAAAAGTATCATTATATTTTTTTTTGAACAATCATTATATTCTAAACTAATTGATTGATATTGTGTTTAATTACAAATAAAATCAAATGAGATACCAACCGAATACATTCAGTTATAAATGTAGAGGAGAAATTTCTGCACCAAAAATTTATTACCAAAACAAATATATGTTGGCTAATTTAAAATTTTTAAATATGAGAAACTTTTTCATAAAATATTAAAATCTTCTTTTTAACTTTAGAGATTTCTTTATGTATATGTAACATGAAATTTTGTTTTATATAAAAAATATCATTATATTTTTTAAACAATCATTATAAACTAAACTAATTGATTGATATTATGTTAAATTTCAAATAAAATCAAATGGGATACCAACTGAATGCATTCAGTTATAAATGGAGAGGAGAAATTTATGCACCTAAAATTTATTACCAAAACAAATTCATGTTGGCTAATTTGAAATCTATGCAAAATTATTTTTTTCAGTTTAAGATTCGTAAATTTTGTACAAAGTCTGATATATTTCATAAATTATGTAGGTACCTTGCAATATTGTTTCAAACTTGGATGACTTCAAATAAATAAAATGATGTCATATTTTATGATTTATCTTTCAAAACCCTAATTTGTGCTACTATCACATTCTTCTTTTTCCATGATTAATACGTGTTTATCATTTGCTTTATTATAATTGTTCTTACATTTTTAGTCTGTTAAATTTTTTATAATTTAAAATATTGATCGATGTATCAAATACAATAGACATTTTTTTTCCATGATTAATATGTGTTTATCATCTGCTTCATTATGACTGTTCTTACATTCTTAGTATCTTAAATTTTTTTATAATTGAAAATATGATCGATGTATCAAATACAACAGACATATTCTTCGTGCAACGCACGGGTAAAAGAAACACTAGTTAATCAATAATCTAATCAAATCGCAATAAACAGAGAGTGGCAGGTGATGTTTATATACCTTGATCAGCAACACATTTTTTTTTTGGTAAGCCAAAGATTGTATTAAAAGGGAGTACAAGGGGTACTCCAACCCTTAATACAAGAGAGAATGAGAAAAAAAGAAAATAACAAAGCATAGAGCAATACAGTACAAAGATAGATTAATTCTAAAAGGCCCCAAAAACCCATCAGCCCTTCAACAGTCCAACTGCACTACACCAGGTAACGAACAAGGTAAACCGTCAAAATTCATTTGGCCAAAGGAACAAAACAGCAACTCCTCCAAAATTCTCAATGAACCCCACCGAAACAGAGGTGCAAAACAGGGCAAGGACAGATCACGAAATTCCCAAACAAAGCAGAGGATTTGTGGTCCAATCATAGCATGAGAATGGAAAATCCTTTGTTCTTGCCTTAAGCCACAACCAGGATCGAAATTGGATTAGGTCCAAAGCTGAATGAATATCGATTTCCTCTTCCCTAAAGATAAGTCTGTTTCTGCTTGACCAAATATACCAAATTGTGCCCAGCCAAATAAAACTTACTCCATGGTTCTTGTCTCTGCCAAAGCTGCCATTGAAGCTTTGAAGAAAATGAGAAATACCATCCTCTGGTAGTACTGTCTGCATCCCCAACCAAGCATAGACTAACATCCAAATTCTCCAGGATATAACACAGGTAAAAAATAGATGAGATGTTGATTCTTCTGCATCATAACAGAAAGAGCAACGAGTCTCAGTTTCAGTGTTCAATAAGCCCTTTCTTCTTAAGTTCTCCTTGGATTGGATACGGTTGAGTAGGATTTTCCATGCCATGGATAAAGTATTTGAAGGTGCCTTAAGGGACCATAATTTGTGGAAAACCCTGTCTGCAGGTTCAGTAACCTCTCCTTGAAGAATTCTGAAGGCAGATTTCACTGTAAATACCCCTCCCTCCTCCTTGTTCCAAATCTAATCGTCCCTAGCACCTTCTGTCAGTGAAAAATTACTCACTTGTTGATGCAGCTCATCCACCAGGATCTCCTCTCTATCAAGGATATTTCGACGCCAAGAGAACTCCCAATGCCAAGAGCCATTCTGCCAACTTCCCATGTCCATTATAGTATGATTCTGCTGAGTTGATAGGTAGTAGAGTCTCACAAATCTGTCCCTAAGTGGTCCCGGTCCCAGCCAATTGTCATGCCAGAACTTTGTGACGAACGCACTGTCGCGGGTGTGTGTCAAAGTATTTTTGCTTTGAATGCAGTACAAGGTGTTAACACCAGGATCGTTCTCACAAGGACTTAATAAATTATTAATTGATATTAGAGTAAAACAAAACAATTAAAAAGGGGGTTGATTGATTGGATTGAAAAGTAACAAAACAATAACTAAATAGACTAGACAGAAGAGAGAAAGCGTTAGTCATCGGATTATAACATTCCAGTGCAACAAACCTTCATTGGTTACAAAAGATTAATTCTTCCTTATTGTTTCTCTAATTCGTGAGAGTTGATTAACTAAGCGAAAATCAATTCACAGTTTCCTAAACTAAGCGATTAAGAAACAGTTACGAACTAACATGAACTAAGCGAACATGCATCAACTCTTATTTCTAAAACTACGGAATTAAGCAAACCCTAGATCAGAAATAGAGATGAAGAGAATTAATAAAGAAGAAATTTGCATTAAGAACAGAACCTCAAGTTTGCAAACACAAGAATATTAAAAATCCTAAGACTAACTATGGAGTTTAGCAACTCATACTAGAAAAGATGGAGAGAGATATTAGGAGAAGGTGGAGGAGGTGATGGTGAGATGTGGTGAGGTGGTGTGTCTAACAAAAGCCTAAACTCACTTATTTATACTAATAAATAAACTTGTTCATCAAGTAACAATCTTTGTTATCTAAATCTTTTCTAAATCTTCACAAAATCGGGCCCAAATAAAGGAGTAAGCGGCTGAACAATCATACATTCGTGGGTCCCACAAGAAGTTTGAATCTTCAACTGAGGTAAACATAAGAGTTTTAGGTCTTTAAGTCAGCTTCGCGGGCCTTCAATCGGATCCTAATTCGGAGTTCTGTAGCCCAAGATATGATCATTTTAGTGCAGACTGTTCCAGACTCGCAGGATTAGCGACAGCAACTTTGCAAGGCCATTCTAAACAAGTTATAGGCTGATTCGTCAATTGTGTTGAACATGAAAGTTGTAGGGCTTCGAGTTATCTTTCCAACGACATATTATGGGCCTTATTTCAATATTTCTAACTCCAGATTCAACCTGTTCTAGCAAAACCGTTATAGAAACTAAAAGTGTAGCATTAAGCTCTTTTCCATGAATAATCCAAATAAACACTAATGGTCAAAACATGGCTAAGTCATACCAATTAAGCACAAAAATATATATAATGAAGCTTAGAAAGACACACGTAAAGTGCATCAATTATGCGCTTATCACTTTGTATCGTTTCCTTGTCCAATTTTCCGACATAGGCCTTCTTCCATCCATCCATCTAACCCTTCCTCAAAGCACATGAGATTAAGATCTTTCCACCATGATGAGGCGTCAACAGGGACTTTATTCTTATATTTAGCATGCAGTACCTTGTTCCAAAGATTCTCCTTCTCCTTTAACAATCTCCACCTCCATTTACCCAGCAAAGCCTTGTTAAACAAACCCCAATCTCGGATACCTAAGCCTCCTTCCTCCTTTGGTCTGCAAATTTTACTCCAACTCACCCATGCCAATTTGATCTCGTTCTCCTTTGCACCCCAAAGAAATCTTCTCACAATTTTCTTGCTTTCTTTCAAAACTCCAGCAAGTGCTTTGAAAAAGGAAAAGAAATACAAAGGGAGGCTAGAGAGGATACTTTTGATCAGGCATAGTCTACCTCCAAAGGTAAGGAGCTTTTGTTTCCACTTAGATAGACGCTTCTTGATTTTCAGAATTATAGGATCCCAAAACCGTAAGCTCCTTGGGTTACCGCCTACTGGAATGCCAAGGTAAACAAGGGGAAATTTTGAAATTCTACAATGAAGTATAGCTGCCATTCTTCTCTCCAACAATTCATCTATAGCAATCCCCACCAAACTACTCTTGGAGAAGTTCACCTTCAACCCGGATGCTAATTCGAAACAATGGAGAATGCATTTCAAGATTACTGTGTTTTGGATAGTACCCTCGCCAATGAATAAGGTGTCATCGGCAAATTGGAGGAGCGAGATACTAATGGGATTATCCTCACCTACTTTGTATGGCTTATACTTCTCAAGTGTAACCGCATGTTTTAGCAACCCATTAAGACCTTCCGCCACAATGAGAAAGAGAAAAGGTGCCACCGGATCTCCTTGTCGAAGGTCTTTTTCCATTTTAAATTCCTCTATTGGGCTTCCATTTACTAACACCGAAAGGGTAGACGATGAGATACAACCTCGGATCCATCTAATCCACCTTGCATCAAAATTCATTCTTCTCGTCATATAGAATAAAAAGTTCCAATTCATCGAATCATAAGCTTTCTCATAGTCCACTTTAAATACCATAGTAGGAGATCTTCTTCTTTTCGCATCATGTACTACTTCGTTTGCAATAAGAACGTTATCAAGCAAATTCCTTCCCCCCAAGAAAGCCGATTGGCCATCATCAATGAGCTTCGGAAGTACACTCTTAAGTCTCTTAGCTAAGATTTTTGAGACCACCTTATACATGCACCCCACCAAGGAGATAGGACGGAACTCAGACAAATTACTTGGAAAGTCCACCTTAGGCACAAGAGCTATGAAAGAAGCATTAGTTCCTTTTGGCCACTTACCATTTCTATGGAATTCATCAACCATTCTCTTAAAGTCATCTTGAAGAATGTGCCAGAATGACTTAATGAAGGTGAAATTGTAACCGTCCGGACCCAGACTCTTGTCACCCTCACAATCCCAAATCGCTTCCTTCACTTCATCAATGTCAAAGGAGGTCATTAGAAAAGTATTGTCTTCATGTGAGAGTTGTCGGAAGGGTACACCATCTAATTTAGGGGAAGACCACTGTTCCTCTCTAAATTTTTGTGAGAAAAAACATTTGACTTCATTTTTTATGTCTAAAGGTTCCTCGCTCCATCTCCCATTAATGTGAAGACCCACCAAAGAATTCTTTCTTCTCCTCCAATTTACCATGGAATGGAAGAATTAAGTATTTGCATCCCCTTCCTTGATCCAACTAAGCCTTGACTTTTGGTAAAGCATAGACTCATGGAGATTAGAGATTCTCCAAAATTCTGCCCCCAAAGCCTTCCTCCTCGCAATGTCTTCCGAGTTAAGAGTACCCTCCTCGGCCTTTCTATCCGAAGCATTTAATTCCAACACCACCTCCTTTCTCTTAGTATTTAGGTCCCCGAAGACATCCTTATTCCACCTTTTGAGTCCCTCCTTAAGTGCCTTTAACTTCTCTTTAAGTACGTAAGCTCCCCACCCTTCGGCATGAAGCGAGGACCAACTAGTTTCAAAGAAAGGTTTGAATCTATGATCATGAATCCAACAGTTAAGGACTCGGAAAGGATAGGCCCCCCAATTCTGTCTAGCAAGCCTTAACAACACCGGACAATGATCGGAAAAATCTCTTTCAAGAACTTCTTGAACACTTTCGGGCCACGATGAAAACCAATCATTGGAGACAAGGAAACGATCAAGTCTACTCATCGCTTGACCGTTCGGTCTATACCAAGTGAATTTCTTTCCCGCGGTTGGTATATCTACTAGTTCAGCTTCTTCAATGAAGGTATTAAACTCTTCCATCTCCCTTCTATATTGTGACGATGCAATACTGGCTCCTCTCCTCTCTTGTATTACTCGGACTGCATTAAAGTCACCCAAAAAGCACCAATTTGGGTTAATATTTGTGTTCCTCCAAGCTAGCAAATCTGCCCAGAGTTGTCTCTTGCCCTCCATATCACATGGTGAGTAAATATTAGTGATAGTGCACTGAGTTTCCTATTCTCCCTAAACTCCCTTCAACCCAATGAATCTAGGGTCACAAATCTTCTCCTGAATTTTAAACACATCAGCTTTCCATATACACAAAAGTCCACCACCATTGTTATGAGCTGGAGAGAATGCCCAATCAAAATTATCTTCCCCCCATAATTGTTTGCATAGTCTCAAGTCTACTGTGTTGATTTTTATTTCCTGAAAGCAAGCAAGATCTACACCTTCTTGACCAAGTAAATTCCTTATTGCTCTTCTTTTCGCTTTGCTTCCAATTCCCCTCACATTATAGCTAAGGACCTTCATTGATCACCCATGTTTTTCCCTTCATTTGCAACTGCCATTTTAGAATATCTGTTTTCCAAATCAACAAGTCTACTTATAATTTCTTCTTCGTTTCCAGAATGTGACATCCCTAGTTCTTTGCCCAGCCTCCACAGATTCCTCGCCTCAGTTTCAGAAATTTTCACCCAGAAAGCTCTGTTGCAGTTCTCAATAGCCGAGTCAGAAAGGGAGCTGCAAGTAGAATACATTCTGTTTCGAAACTCCTTCCTTAGCTTCACCGAATTTGTAGTCCCATGATAGTTCTGCAAACTAGAAGCATGCGAGCAGCTCTGTCTTTGAATTGGCACACTTGGTGGAATAGAAGAAGAGTGTTCCAGAAACTCATTTTTAAGTTGAAGATGTAAAGCTGTAGAAGGTACCTCATTTGTCTCGTGAGAAGGCAAGGCTTTATCATCAGATTGAATAAATAGAGAATGACACTTATTGGGTCCCACATAACCCTCATCCTCTGGGCTTTTATTTCCATCAGAATTAAATGTTGTCTCCACTTGAGGGCTCATTAAGACATTTATTCCCTGTTGGTGACTTAAAGGCATTTGTTCAAAAGTTTCTGCACTAGGATCCGCACGTGCCTTTGGGCTTTCAAGAGGCCCAACAACGTTGTTTAAAGAGTCAACGTTCTCTCTTGTTGCGGTGCTATGGTTCAATTACTTCAATAGATTAAAAGTAGTGATATTGACTTGGTTACCAAAAGAGTTGTTATGTTCCTCTATCAGATTAAAAGTAGGTTGTTGGGTCCCTTTCTTTCTCTGACTTCTATCTCTCTGCTCTTCAATTGGCTCTATGTCTGCAAGATTTTCTATCACATTAAATGCCTCCAACGTAGGTTACTGGCCGCCCCCTGACAACCAACAGCTACTGACGTAGCCTCAACCCTACTCCCGGTCTCTTGCCCATGCTCCGCCGCCGTCCCCGTTGAGTTTCGTTGTTCCTTCCGATCAAAACCCAGATCTGCTCCCTCTTCCGGTTCAGAGGAGTCAAGGGACTCAAGGTCGATATCACCTTGTGACCAGCAAGAGGAATCGACGTTTTCTTCTTGGTTATGGTTATGGCAGGAGCAGAAGCCATCAAAGATCACCTGTTGTTCTTCTTGGAATCGGACCCCATACTCCTTACCGTTCAGGTTAAGTTTTTTGAACCAAGAAATAGGATTCTCAGAGGTTGTTCGTACCTTGAGCCTAGCAAATTCCAGCCGTTTGAAAGAGCTTGTAGCCTCATCAAGACCAACCAGCGTTCCAAATTCTGAGACTAGCAAGTTGAAACATTCCATGTTCCAAAAGTGAAGAGGGATTCCAGTACATCTTACCCTGGAGATCCTGAAATCAGAGTAAATATGGGGGCTCCAGGGATTTAGCTCTTCAAACATATCTCCTATCCAGCCTTCCTTGTCCTTTAAAACCTCCTTCAGTGCTTCATCATCATCATCAGTCAAAAGAACCAGATAATCTCCCAAATATCTCACCTTCACTGCTTTGTCCCCCTCTAGAAAGAAGTTATCTTGGATGGTATTCAAGCTCTCCAAGTCTTTTAACTTCCCTACCCAGCTATTCTCCAGCCATTTTTCCACCTTTCCTTCCACCTTCATGCCCTTGACTTGCCAACAACGGTCTGACAGTAGAGGGATTTTGCCTTGAGTTTCTTCTACAATCTTTCTCTCTGATGTCGACTTGAGGCCTTTAAGAAGCACCTCTTTGAAGGGCAGTGGATCCTTCTCGCCTTGCTGGTTTCTCCCCATGACAACACCCTTGGGTTCTGCTCTAGGCCCCTCAGCAGTTGGTTCAAAGCCCTTACGAGGTTTCATCACAGGTTGCTTGCTGAAACGTGGAATATTGACGAACAATTTCTTCCCTCCAATGTAGGCTCGATCCAGTTTCTCCGCTAACAAAGATGGTTCCTTGACATTCTGGAATCGAACAAACCCAAATCTGTTGCCAAGCTTATCTCTTTTCTTTGGGATGAAGACCTCCCAAACCTTTCCCCAATCCTCAAAGAACCTCCACATCTCATGTTCCCCATGACTCTCTGGAAAGTGAGAAAAGAAGAATGAAGAAATAACACCCTTTGTCATCTGGTGTCTCCCTCTCACCCTCACCCTCACCCTCACCCATCCTTCTTCCGTTGTGTCCCTCCCCAGTTTTCTCTCTCTCCCTCTCTCTCTCTCTACCTCTCTCTCTCACATGCTTGTATGCTCAAGAGTGAAACTGAAAACCGTCCTCAGCTAACTATTGACACGCTCCTAACACTTTTTCTGTATATTCTCATTCCTTTTCTGTTCCTCTTCAGTCTTCATTAACAGGTTTTACCATGTATTTGCTATGAGTAATGATATATACACACCTCATCTTTGAAACACTTCATTTCCACCTCTTTTTATTTCTATCTCTCTCTTCTTATCATCTATCACATCTAATACTTTCTCTCTCTTACTTTTTCTTTTCTTCCTATCTCTCTCTTCATTCTACCTCTCTCCACCTCGTGAAGATAACATTATTGATTTGCTATCTTTAATTTCCTAAACCATTATTAAAGGGACGTGAAATGATGTTTGAGTTCCCACTCATCTCTTTGTTTATTAGATAAATGCAACACAAGTTTGGATGGGACCTTATCCTAATTTTTTTGTAAGTGTTATCAAATACAAAACAGAATACCAACAACAACAAGGGTCTTGCTGGTCTAGTGCTAAGTTAAGGGAGTTAAAAAAGTTACCCATGGGTGATTTCAAGAGTAAAGTTATCATTTATGAGTGTGAAAGTGCAAAGTCCAATTACCTTAATACTACATTTTGAACTAGATCATACTTATATTTGTAGTCATCACTCTTTCGGGCCTACAACATAATACACATTCCCAAACAAACCGGTCAATGACAAAATGGCGCCACAAATTGCTGGTGTATGGTGTCTGCTACTATTTCAAGCTACAACAATATTTTTTACGAAAAAAATAGAGTACATAATTAGAATGTACCATATGAAGTAGAAAACATTTGGACCAGTTAGATTGCTCGATCTGCTACTTCTGTAACTTGCTTTGGCAGTAATTTTTAGAGCATTACAAATACAAACTATATATCAAATTAGTGATAAGATGCGCACATGCAATTAGATGGATATGGACAAAAATGTTCCTCATGTACGACCAAGAATCTTATTCTTGAAGAAATTAAGCTTTGGATTCATTAGATTCACACTGTTACTGGGAATCCCCTGATCAGATTTTCTTCTACAATCATATCCTTTTCCTATTATGACATCTGGGGAGACAATGCAGTCACCACCACTATGAATCAGCCTGATGTATATATATAGCACTTAAAAGGAGCTCATTTTCCACATAACCAAGTTCAAAAGTCTTCATTACTCATAAGCTCCTATAACATTGCTTCAGCTAAAAAAAATCTATCTAATCATGGACATGATCACAAGCATAGTGAGTGATAAGGCTGTGGTGATATTCAGCAAGAGCACCTGTTGCATTAGTCATTCCATCACATCACTGATTAGAAGTTTTGGGGCAAACCCCATAATCTATGAGCTTGATGAAGTTGCAAATGGGAAGCAGATTGAGAGGGCATTGCTTGAAATGGGGTGCCAGCCAAGTGTTCCAGCTGTGTTTATAGGACAGCAATTCATTGGTGGTTCTAAAACAATCATGAGCTTACACCTTCGGAATGAGTTAGTGCCACTTTTGATGAATGCCAGAGCTATATGGATTTGAAGTTGAAATGAAGTTATTTCTACAAAATAAGAAGAGTTAAATGTTAAAATTGAATAAGGATTTTGAAGTCTAGCTATCTAGTTGTACATACTACTGGTCGCATACTGATGTCGGTTGAGTTCCCTGTTTAAAATAAAGTAAGCCACAGAGGCATATATTTATCAGAGGAGTAATGATATGTGTACCTTCACTTATTCCCTTTTCATCTATATACTTCACATATACACTGTGTGTATTTCTAATGATGTATATATAATAAACAATTTAGGCTTTTTTGCTCTGGTATAACAAATTTTACATTTCATCAAAAACACCTCTCTAACTTCAAAGATTCCCTTCACATGATCCAACATCACGTGGTTTAGGAAAATATGTATGGGCACCCTTTTTCTTTTTCGGAGACATTTGACCTGTAATTTGGGGTTGTTTTTAACCTCCACTAGTTGCGAGTTTAAAAAAACATTAAATATGATTTTGATAGTTGGAAACCGCAAGCTGCATGTATGAAAAACACACGTGCAGTTTGTGGAGGTTTAAAACCGACACAATCATATTTAATGTATTTTAAAATTTTGACTAACCAAATTTTGAAATAATTACAAGCTATCACACTATATCCAAAACTTTAGTACACCCAAGCTATCACACTATATCTGTAACTTTAGTACACCCAACTCCTCACAGAATTCTACAATGCAATTTATGGCATATGTTGTTGGGCCGCAAGAGGATAAACCAGTGAATCATTACATTGGGCTTACATGAGCACACCAAAGTGGATTAGACACCACATCTTTCATCCAAAACCTTAAGGCAATGGGTGTATGAGACCTCTCACTTATAAAGTGCTCATCTCTCCTCTAACCATCCAATGTGGGACTTCTTTACTAACACTTGACATCCCAGCAATCTCCCCCTCAAGTGTGAGTCCATCTCAAGCGCAAACCTTCAATTACTTGCACCGTCGTTGGATCTCCATCAACAGGACACGCCGCCTAGCCACCAATGCTAGAAAGACTTTCGACACAAGGAGCCATCACCATGATCGCCTAACCATTGGCTCTGATACCACTGTTGGGCCGCAAGAGGATAAATCAGGGAATCATCACATTGGGCTTACATGAGCACACCGAAGTGGATTGGACACCACATCTTTCACCCAAAACCTTAAGGTAATGGGTGTATGGGTCCTCTCACTTATAAAGTGTTCATCTCTCCTCTAACTATCCAATGTGAGACTTCTTTACTCACACTTGACATCCCAACATATGTAAGGTATGATACCTAGATTGAGAGTGAGAGGAAGGAGAATGAATATTCAGAAATAGAGAAGAAATGAATTCATTCACACGAGATAGAGTACAGTGTTGCTTATATACAGAGAAGAATTATAACCTGCTTAACCAATCACTAATCCTCCAACAGAATCAGTTGCATAACTGATTAACAACCTTAACTAACTACTCCTATCCTTTACAGCATAAATCCAACACATTAAACTCTCTGGAAAAATCTATGATCCTTGTTCTTGAACCCACCAACTCTTTTTATGGTAAATTTTACCACCCCTTATGTTTCATCATTAAGCAGCAATAGGTAATTTGAGTGTCAAATGTGAATTCTTTCAAATTGAGTAACTTACATGCTCTAGTATGCACTTAAATATTGTCTTGTATTGAATTTCTCTGATCTAATGTTTGATTGTGTTTGACAAACACTAGTTAAACTTGTATCTAAAATTGCATCTAACATAAAGAATATGTCATGTTGACTTCAACAATAATTATGACATCTGAGACGACAATGCAATCCCCACCACAATGAATCAGTTTGTATATATAGCCCTTGAAGGACCTCATTTTCCTCATAACCAAAGCTCAAAAGTCTACATAAGAAGCTCCATTAATAAATTTCTTGCTAATCATGGACATGATCACAAGCATGGTGAGTGATAAACCTGCGGTGATATTTAGCAAGAGCAGCTGTTGCATGAGTCACTCCATCAAGTCACTGATACGTAGCATTGGGGCAAACCCCACTGTTTATGAGCTTGATCAAGTGGCAAATGGGAAGCAGATTGAGAGGGCTCTGCTTCAAATTGGATGCCAGCCAAGTGTTCCTGCTGTTTTTATAGGACAACAATTCATTGGTGGCTCTAAAACAATCATTAACTTGCATCTTCGGAATGAGTTAGCGCCACTGCTGAAGTAACAAGAGTTACATATAGTGTCAAAGCTGAAAAAGAATTTTGGAGTCTAGCTATATAGTTTTATATATAGTTGAATCCAGATATCATAGATTTCTGGTTCAGCTATAATAAATATATCAACTCCAAAATCCAAATTTAATTGACATCCTCCCTTATGAGAGTGGCGTCTATAGCTAGAAAATGATCGAATTCGCATTGCAAGAAGGAACTCAATTCACTTATTTTGCTAATTCATAAGTTTTTATCATATTCTTCTTCTGATCAATAGCTTTAATCTTTTTGCCAAGTTTAACTTCACCTTCTGTAAGCAAGGATAAGAAGTTAAAGCATATAGTATGAAACTGCATAGCAAACACAGCAGCACTCCACCTTCAGATGTGAGAATATTACTGTAGCTTTTACTACTAAACACTGCTGAGAATATCACTATGCAATCACTGTTAAGTTAGTACTTTGGACTTATAGTATTTGCAGCACATAAATAAATTGACATACAGTCTGAATTTATTCTCCAAACAGTCAATGAATGGAAGATGGCAGCGGCTTGTGAGTTCTGACTGTATATACAATTCAAATGCTCTATGCAAGCACATAGCATCTTTCCATGTAGATAATCATTGTGTAGATTTTCATGATATGAAGGACCAGATTAGCCAGAATAAATAACACTACTAGGCATAGTTAGATTAACTTTTAGATGAGCATCTTCCCACCCAAAGTGGATATTTTATTATCTTCAAACTCACCTTTCGGTATTTAGGATTTGAATTAGATGCTAATCTTGTTAACAGATCAAAATTAAAGTTGCTACTTGCTGCCTATTGTTTAAAAACAGCTCCTCACATTTCCAAGTAAAGAGAAATGAGTGATTATTTTTTTTTTGAACCAAGAAATGAGTGATTTTAATCTAGTACGACGTCGTGTGTCCAGTGTCCCCTTTGGAGTGTTAAAATTGCCAAAATTTACATAAAATATAAATAGAACGACTCTGCTGGGGATCGAACCCAGAATCTCTGGTTCCGTAGACCAGCGCCTTATCCATTGGGCCACAGAGTCGCTTGTTGGGATTGCATAATAATTTACAATATATAAACTCTACAGTCACTTGACCTATTATACAATATTAAATAGAGCTACCCATTGAAAATAAAAGGGTATAGTACATTTTAGTTCATTTTTTACCATACAAATGACTAAATTATAAATTTTAAAAAAATATATATATATATATATTATGGAGGAAACATAAGTAAATGTATGAAAATGAAACCCTTCACTTTTAAAGGGGTACCAAAGAAATTGTCTAATGTTGATGATCTATTTTCATTTTTGCACATGGGTAACAATTTGTAAACTTTACACAGTGTGGATACCCAATAAACATCTCAAAAAATTATATTTCAAAATTTTACACATCCATTTTTCGAAAATTAGCATTTCGAAAACTACTTCTCAAAATATGATTTTCGGGTGTTCATGAATCACCATTGTTCTTGACCTGATTTGTTTTCTCTTATAATTATAGGATTTTCCCGAAATTCATAGTTAAGGTAACTCTTCTGGTCGACCCAAATGGCCGCTAGGCTCAATATCGTCTTGGTCGGTTTACTGAATTCATAGTCAAGTGAATGTCGTGTTCGTAGGTCAGGATGAACAATACGAAGTCTTAACTCATCCTAACAACTAATTGAGCAAAGTAAAACTTAGAGAATTAATGATTTATAAACCGCTCAAGCAAAGTTGTAGTCTCAGTAGCTATTTACAAGACTAAGTTAAGGTTAAACACCTTCATTACTGTTCATACCGAACTCTATAAATACAGGTTTGATCATTCGATAATTGAAGCATTGCTCATTTGCTACATATTTCTCTTATAAGACTTTGAGATACTATCTACGATCTTAAGCTGATTTGAGTGCTAAAGTATATTTTGTAGGTACATCTCACGTTGTGGATTCACTTCACGCGCTCTCTACCTCGATCGTCACCATGCACCGCTACTCTTCGGTCTGGATTTATGGAAGAACAATTTGTGGATTCACACTATTTCGCCGCACTCTCTGCCTCAATTACCACCGTACACCATCACTCTAGAAGAACAAAACCAAATATGCTTAAGGTTGTCTTGGAGGGATGGCTTTGGGTAAATTTTCTTTCCATGTTTTTCTAAAAGTTACTCTTAGTTTGGATCATGATTCATGATAGTCCAGCCAAAGTTTGAGTAATGACACCATTAAGCAATTAAAACACAAGAAAACTATGGAGTGAAAAAATTACACAATCACTCCATGCATAATACATTCTATATACATTCTTTCTGTTCCACATACTATAATCATGAAACTGAGTGACGCCTTCTCTTTGCAAAAGGAAACCTGCTCTCAGAACCAGCACCATTCATCTTGATACCATTCATCCGAAACAGAGCATTGAGCTTGCTCATTTTCTTTGTAAAAGATTTGAACAGCTTGTTCGCAGGGTGAGACTTCACAAGCTCCTGCTTCATGGAAACATGGTCTTTCTCCAAATCAGTGAGCCTCATTCTCATCCTCGCAACCTCAAGCTTCAGCTCTCTGTTTTCTCTTCTCACTGAAGC
Source organism: Lotus japonicus (assembly GCF_012489685.1). Classification (NCBI taxonomy): domain Eukaryota; kingdom Viridiplantae; phylum Streptophyta; class Magnoliopsida; order Fabales; family Fabaceae; genus Lotus; species Lotus japonicus. The sequence goes on from NC_080045.1 coordinate 57,326,301, forward strand.
GTAGTTGTCTCTCGGAGAAATGGCTCCGCTTCCTGCACCGCTCCCTGAACGTTGAGGGAATTGATGAGCGTTGAACCCGGCGCCGAAGAAGAATTGGTTGTTGCCTCCGCCGTTCATGGCGTTCCGGAGCCTGATTTGCTCGAAGTAGAGAACTTGCACTGCCATCTGCACTGGTAGTCTTTCGTTTTGTGCGGCGTGGCTGCAGGCTTCTTGAGATAGTTTGTTGCAGTCAATGGTTTTGCAGAGACGATAACGTTCTGAGTCCTTCATGTTTGGATGAACCTGTATGTATGTATGTGACAAAAGTAGAAAACAAACAAATGGGTAAGTAGGGTTTAAGTTTTGGGTAGTTATTTATTCATGACATAGTATCAATAGTATGAGTTTCTATGATTAAATATGTGTTTGTTTCCACATTTGGGAGTAATGGTATCAATTCTCATAGACCAGACTCACTCTATATATATGTTTGACAATAGACTTTAGTTCCAAAATCAATTTTGTAGAAAAGCTATAGAAAGCCGCTTCTGCAGTGGACATAATCAATTATGAGATTTTATAAGCACTTGTTTTAATACACGGTAGAAAATCACGATGAACAGAAATAACTTTTATTTCTTTCCACCATGATTTTGACTTCATCGTGTTTTTCTACCATGTATCCGAACATGCACTAACTAGATTTCATATTACCATATAGAAAAGGGGAATCGTGTATTTAAACATATATCACTTCAAATTCAACATACTTTTACCATACTTTCCCAAAAACAATTCTGGAAATGGTGATCCAAACATGTACTAAGTAGTCAAGAGTTCAATCTTTGTTTGCCCTATGATTCTCATAGAAAGTTAATTTTCAGTATATGCATTTTCCATGCTTCAAGCCCAATATGCTCTTGCATGAAGGGACGAGTTAGATAGTTGTTTCATGACAAATGATAGTGAAAGAGAGAAGCAAAGCTCACCTTAAGGAAGATATCAACAGCTCTATAGAGTCCATCACTTACAATACGTGCATGATCTGGAAGTAGTTCCACAAGTGATGTGAACTTTGATGGCAACAAGTTTGAGTCCAGTGCTACTTCAGCAAGATAGTTGTCAAGCAATTTGGATACCTTCAGAATTGAGCTTTGTTTTGGAGAACCAGGACTTTCAAAGTCATAAATCATTTCATTTTCATCCCTCATGTGGTTATCATCTTCATCCTCATCATCCAAGTTCAGGAAGATGGAAAAAATCCTCAAAATTGAATCTGTGTCATAAATGGTGCTGTGAGTATTATTTTGATGTGAGTTTGTTGGAATCAGAATGTCTTCAAGAATTGCCTGGTCAAGTTGCAAACCAATCCTCCTTTCCAAATCAGCTCTGCAAGAGCCAGAAGCTGAAGCTGCTATTGCAGCTTTCAACAAACTTGAGAGAAACGCGATTGGAACCGGGCTTTTCCTTGATTGAGTTGGAAGTAATCCAGCTATAGCTTCAACAATGACCCTTTGTTTCTTCTGTAATTCTAAGTCAAGTTTCCCTTTGACAGCATGAGGGTCCCTAACAACCATCCCTTGAAGAGAATTATGAGCATAGTTTATCAAAATTTTGCTGATAAGTTCTTGTTTTAGTCCCTTTGACTTCATTGCAGACAAAACTCTTTGGAAGAAATCAAGATTAAGAACATTGAGTGACTTTCCCCACCATTCTAAGGGTGTCTCAGGTTCCATGTTTGAGATAGATTTAGAAGGAAAATGGTTATGGTCCAGTTTTTGTAAACCAGAAGTTAGCTGCTCTTTGCACACATTGTTAGCAATTGCATTGATCAACCTGCTAACAAGGCTAATCTCTTCTGCAATGGGAAGAAGAGTTTCGCAACGGTGAAGGACAGATATTGTGCTTGATATGTTTGGTAGCACAGTCTCCTTTAGATACGCCTCCGCTCGCGTCTCCAAATTTTTCTCCGCGAATTCCTCTGTCATTTCGAGAAAATGGGAAGCACATTTTAGCATAGCAACATTGGAGAGGGTGAACTCAACATTAATTCCATAACAGAATTTTGCAGCAAGCTCAAACGCCTCTGCACCCCCTGGCACATTTGGGAGACTTACACGCAAAGCTCTAGAATCTTTTGCTTCTAACAGAAGTTTCCTAATTCTTCCACTCCGAGAAACTAGAGGAAACTGTAGAAGAAAAAATTGCAATGAGTTGTGGAATTGCATGAATAAAGCCTTCTTATGATTTTTACCCTGGCTGCTAATGTCTACTGTCCTAATATTAAGCTTGAAATTCTTTTAGAAGGTGTTAAAACATGCATAAAAAATCAATATTTATGAAATTCACCGAAAAATGGCATTTTTTATGAATACCTATGCTATGCTAAATATGCAGTAACCTGTGAGAAAGGTAGCTTGTTTCTTTACCTTGTGAAGTGCAAAGCTTGAAGCTCCTATTTCAATGGTAAGGTCACTAGATACATCAGATATAGGCCTGTAATATGCAAATTTAGGTGAATAATTGCAAGGTGTAGACATGGAAATATCTGTCTAAAGCAAGAAGTGCAGCTACACATATTACTATATTATTACCAAAGTGAAATATTAAGAGAGTTTATAGCTGCAGGGTGTATGTGCAATTTAATGTAGAAGGTGGAGTTCAATGTGTGTGTTTTGTACACCACAAACCAAAAGACAGTGTAATCTTCCAAGATCAAGTGCTACTAGATGGGAATGGCCCCAACTCAATGATAAAACAGAATTTGAGTGGGACTAGTTAAAAAGTACCTCAGACAACAAGGCTACACGAGTTTAATTCCAATTGAATATTACAGGATTGGTTATGCTACATTAATAGAGCCCATTAATCCGGACAATAGACAAGTAAGAAAGGGAAACCATTTTAGCCACACAAGTATTGTGAGGTTGATGTTTAAGGCTGTTCTGTGCTATATACATCCAAGAAAGGGAGCCATGGCACAACGGTAAAAAGTTTTTGTCATATGGCTGAGGTTCAAACAGCCTCTTGTGTAAAAAATAAAGTAAGGCTGCGTAGAATAGACCAAATAATCACCCTCCCCAGATCTCGCGCGTGCGGGAGTTTTGTGCACCGGACTGTCATGTGCTATATACATCCAAAACATTTTCCCATATGCTTGGTGAGCTCTTATTACAGCATCTCCGTACTAATTCAAAACTCACAGCATAGCCTTAATTAGGGGCTGAAGATAATAATAGCACCAGAATAATTGATAGACAAACATTTATTGACATTTTCATATAAGATATGTGAGATTTGGCCCTTCACCATGCAGCACCATATTGCTGTCTAGGGAGTAAAGGACAACTAGGATGTTTGGAAATTTTTCTACAACTGATTCTAAAGCCAGAATCACTTTTGGGAAGAAGAGTATATTAGTAGTTTCTGTGTGCCAGAATTGATTCTAAGGAAAAATAAGCTGCTCTAGACATGCTATACATCAATGTCAAGGTCACAGGTTACAGCTATATCTACCATTTATTTGCATAGTCTGTGAATAATGACAAGTTGTGGAAGGTTGAAATTTCAAGGAATACAAAAGAGAGATATAAACTGACAAAATGACAACACTAATGAAAGAAAAAGTTTACCAACTGGTGCCTTCAGAATCCAATTGGAAAGAGACAGTAGCAGACCCACAAAATTAAACAGCTTAGAATTAATCTTGGAGCACTTGGTTTCAAATAATTGATCAATTTCAATGTCAAAATCTACTTGTGAAAATGACATTACAAGGGAAACACTTGAGATTTGTTTTCAAAGTTTATAGTGGGTCATTATATCAATTTATTGAACTATCTGCCATTCTGTCCATTCACTGAATCCTCATTACATTCATTCACTTTGCTTCAGAAAATGAAATATCACCCTGATGCATCTAAATGCTACTTGCAGGTTTTGGTTTTTGGAAGTTAAGCTAGCAGCTGATATTGAAGAAAAAGAAGTGGAATTGGAACAACACTAATTAGCACGTTTTGAAATTCCTGAGAGTTAAAATTAATTTTGGGAAGAAGCTTATGCGAGTTGCTTCTAGGCGCCAGAATTTTTTTCGCGGAAAAATAAGTTGATCTAAACATGAATTAAATACAATAAAAAAATGGTGGAAAACATCATACTCAACAAATAGGCCACATTACCATTCAGTGGCATGCCTTATGCTTGAACTTGGACGAAAAGTCCTCTTCCCTGAAATGCTGGACTTGAATTCTCCCACAGTGACAACTCCCATCTCCACCAAACTTGAAAATTGTGATACCTCTGCACCCCACTAAGAGTTTTCACTCTGTTAGTGTAATGTGTATGATTCTCTTGACAGATTCTTTGTGTTGAGGACCACTTCTTCAGGGAAAGTTGTGGAGAAGTGAAAGTCACATGAATACATGCAGTGTTAAAGGATGGAGGAAGTGATTAGGGACATACTTTATGAGTGTTTCTGTGTTTATAATAAACTTAATCTAAAGTCAAGGAAAATGCAGGTGTGCTTGTACTTTTCGGTGAAAGTTAGTGAGAAAATGGAACCTTTCTTACTTTTACATGGTTTTTGTCTTAAGAAATTGCAGGAATCCGGTAGCATTGCAGTGCTTTTTGGAGTTGTAATAATGACTAGCGAAAGGTATAAACATAAATATTATCATAAATTAACTCGTATTATGTGTAAAGTCTACAAAAAGTAGAAATTAAAATGATGAGTTGGATTACATGATATAATAAGAACCACGGTATATAAATCAGCTCAGATACATGTATTAAGTTACTGACTATGTGATGGAAATTCAACATGAATCCCCTGCCCCATATTCTTTACATCTCTCTATTGCACAATTTTAGCTTTGATTATTATATTTAGTGGTTCAGATTGATTAATAAAATGTTAAATTTGTCAAAACTTTCAAACACTTGATAGTTTTGCTGCTACAATGGCTGGATGGCGGTAGAGGATTTGAATTCAAGAAAATTTTATTGCACTAGCAATTGCATGAAAGTAAACAAATAGTTGCTTTTAGAATAAAAACGCAAAACCAAACATGCTCTTAGCCTATTGCGAATTTTTTTCAATCACATTGTGTTTTGCTAAGTTTATAACATCTATCTTATAAACCTAAAGAAAATCTAATTTTATGTGGCAAAGAAATAATTAATTTTGGTTACAGTCTGTGCAACTTGAGTTAACTCAATAGGCTAGCTAATGAAGCTTATTAGTCCATTCTCAAAGTCAAAAAAATAGGCTAAATAAGAGCAATTGATAATGAATGGCAAGATGCATTTATATGTAAACACCGGCACAATAGTTTTTGACCGTCACAAATTGCAAAATTTATTAAGACTCTGTAATTTGTAGTCGTAAAAATTGTCACAAACTACATATGTCAAGTGGTGCAAACAGAATACTATAGCGGTGTCTGCACATCATTAATGTGGGAAAGCAACACCTAGTGTCCTCTCCAAAACACGTACGGGTTAATTATTAAATAAATATCAGCTCATGATACAGACACTAATTTATGTAGTTACAACAATTACTTAATACGACAACTGTTGGAATCATCATGGTATTGGATTGCATCGATCTGGTGGCCATGATGAGGACATCAATTTCTTTTGTTGCATGGTTGAGTATTATGGTAGGTAATGAGCAATTTATAATACATTTTAGTGGATGTGGCCTTCATTTCATTCAATCTTTTTGAGTTTGATATTTTTGCTCTGGAAAGGATTAAAATTTACCTGAACCAAAGTACTTACATGCTTTACAGCTTCTCCTTCCAAAGAAATGAGTACAGTTGGCAGGGGGGTCCTATGTTAACCTGCAATTTATTCCTATCTATCTGGACTCTGTAGAAAACTATACAAGCACCAAGCAGCTGTGAGTGAAAGAGTAAAAGAGTCTTAAATGTGCATAACTTTTTATTCTTTTCCTCCTTCATGCCAACTCTGCATTTCTGCTCCCTGATCACAGGCAGTCTGACTTCATAGCGGACCAGGTTTGTCAAAGCTAAAGATTTGAGGAGATTCCAAAGCAAAACTATGATTTAGTTTTTCTAAACTAATTTTTGTGATGAAAAAGAAAATAGGGAAAGCGAAACTCTTCTTATCGATTGAGATGAATGTTTTTGCATATTAACTCAACTGTTATCGAAACATACACTCAATTATAGAAGGATTTCCAAACATAAACTTTTAAAATCTCAATATTTGATTTTTAAGTCAAGTGTGTTTTTTGTTTATCCGTTAAACCCGATATGAACGTGCTTTTTCTCAATCATACAACTTTTCTTAGTAAAAGAACTATCTTAAAAGTCAAATATGTCACTTAAATGTGCTTTGAGTTGGAAACCAAACACATAAGGGCACACCAGATTCTTGTAACGAGTCTGGAGACATATATACATATCTCAATTAAGATCTTCCAGGCTGTTTAAACTGAAGCTGGAAATTATATGTAGCTGTTTCCTTTAAGTTTGCATTCCATAAATAATATAAGCATTCATGTAAATACATGATGTCTATTAGGTAATAAAATGACTTCTTCGAAGAAAAAAAAGTTAAAAGTAGCTTTTTGCTGTGAAACTAATAGGCTAATAAAGAAGAACAGTATTATCAATCATGAAACGGCTGTGTGAAGAATCAATCATGGTCCTTGCTTCGTTTAAAAAATACATGATTGGTGTAGCTAAGAAAATCACTTCTATGGCATCCATAATAAAATGGGAAGATGACACCTGGGACAGCCACTGTTAATGAGGTTTTTCCCTTTTTCACACACAGATGAAAGATACTCCAAATATCATTAATTAGTGCAGGTGTGAATGCTGGTGGCCACAATCATTATATGCAGAAAACATGTGAGCCCACCTGTTTAATTAAAACTTGTGGGAAGTGGGAACACAGACTAACTCTCCCTTCAATTGCATGAATGAGGTCTATAATTGAGAGATTGATGTTTATATATGCAGCTAACCTTGTATTCAATTCATGTTTCTATTATATAAGTGTATTGATGAACAACATGTGGGCTTCTTACCACTTGTCATTCTATTCTAACAAAAGATGTCACTAAAATAATTGCACAAATATGTAAGCAAACCAAAAAGCCTGACTTCTCTATGATATAAATCTAGTTACATTTAATAAATGTTTTTTAATAAAAATAATGAATTGAAACATATAGTATAAGAAAATAACCAAAAAAAAGTTAAATGAATGAATCTATTCAATTTGTTTAAAGTTGAAGTGATTTTTGATTTTAGAAGTGAAGTTGTTTTTGTGATGATGATGAACTCAAGCTCATAGAAAAGTATTTAATCAAAAACTTCATACTGAAAATGTGAAAAAGACTCATGGTTACTACCATGATACCCGATATCATTGTAGACAAAGTGAAAACAAAATGAGACATTGAAAACATATTACACAACAAGAGGAAGACCGGCAACAAGTGTTATTGAAGAAACTGAACATAGCACTATGTCATACCATCAACAAAAACCCTAGCCGCAATAGCATCTGCTTCCTCTAGAAAATCACCCTCTCCACAAACTCTTCCGCCTGTTTTCCATCCTTTTCTCTTCATGGAGGACTCTCGGGCTTTCCTCCCTCTTTAGTGAGGGTTTTCTCTATCCTATATTCCTATGTGAGAGCTATAGTTCCCTGCATCTTTTCCCTGCCACCACCATACTGGTCCTATACCACACATCCCCTCCATGTAAGTGTCGTTTACATGACCTAAGCCAATAATCTAATTATCATCTCAATTGACGAAAAAGGAATCAAAGAGAGGGACTTGACAAAACTACAAATAGTGATGCGATGACAAAATGACTAAGTAGCGATCAACGGGACACAACGACACGGTTGAAAAGGAATCGATGGGATGCAACAATGAGATGGACTCAACAAAGTTGTGAAATGTGATCTAGAAAAACGTGAAATATGAATGTAGTCTACGCTATGTTAAATTGATCAAGATCATCTCATTTGAAAATTTCCCCATTCTTAGAATTTTGTCCCTATTTCTCTTTTCATGTGTATTACATAGGTTAGACTCTTTAAATATTTATGAAAAAAATAAATACAATGTTTCACTTGACATTGTCATGTGAAGAAAAAATCTTAATCCATGCTGCAATAATGTTGTTGAAGGCATCTACCAAAAAAATGATGTTGAAGGTGCTACAATGCCGGGTCAACAATAGTCTAAAATGGTGGGGAGCCAATAGGCAAAGGTAGTTGCTAAAAGGATGAAGAGACTTGTTAGAGGCTAGAGCCAAGAGAAGGAGGTAAGATTTTAGATTTTCTCCTAGAGACCTCAATTTCTATAAGTAATTAAAAATGTAAAAAAAATATCAACTCCGTGGATTGAGTCAGCTGATATCAACGCGAAAAATATGAATCATATATTTTTACAAACTCAACCCACTGATAAACTGAGATTAGCCAAATCGACTCAACCCATAACCCAATTTGACCGGCAAAGGAGCCAGAACCAAGGTTTATGCATGTTATCATCGCATTACAGAAACCTCAGCATGCTTCATGGCTTCTTTCTTGAATCCGACTTTTGTCTTGGATCGTGTTTTAGGTCTCTTGAATTGAATGTATCGAGTAAAGCATTTTGACTAGTGAGTCAGATTTGTTGAAGGAGAAGGGGGCAAGAGGATCTCGTGAATTAGAGTTGAAGGATGAAAGGAGGTTGAGTTGGTAAAAACAGGTTTTAGAACGTCCCAAACTCGAATTCAAGTGAACTGCAATTGCCGCTACTTCATGTTCTGCAGTGGCTACCAAGTGACAGTTTGGAGTCCTTGCTCAAGGCTTTTGGCATTCACAGAAATTGTAGGTAAAATGGGAACATGGGGTGTCATGGCATTTTGTACATATAATATTATAAAGGACTAACAGAAAAAACCAAACAAAAAACATATTACATTGCATATACCCTGTAAGATTCTTAGTCTACTGGTGCACCAAGAATGGTTAAATCTCCTGTAAACAAAGCCACAATAACCAAGCTACTTCTGTTGCATCCTTGACAAGTTTACATTGGTGAACCATTGTTCACAACGCCTGCCTCTTTATCTCCCGTTTCAGTGTACAGTACCCTGCATGAAAGAAAACGCCAAATTTGGCTTTAAACTTATATACCTGAGCACAAGCAAACTAGAGGGGAAAATGGCAATTCACGTTGGTTAGACTTCATTTCATTATGGTTTAATATACTGATTAATCTTTACCCACTTGTTTAATTTTAGAAAGTACCACTTTATAAAGCATGTTCATAAGAGGTGTGCTTTTGAAGCTAACGTGTGGTTGCGCCAAGAACATATCTAGGACGCGCATGAAACCCATCAGACGTGCATAGTAAATGAATTGCAAGATCGGTTATAACATGAATAATACATGCATAACAGCATTTAGATCAACGGTTTAATACAGCCATACTATAATGATGTCCAAGAGTAATACCAGCTACCTATGTTTTCTTCTGTCGGGTTAGGGTAAAACACCAAAAACAAAATAATAAGAGAAAACTTTGCAGACAAAAGGTATTACTTAAAAACATGGTGAAATAAAACCTGATAAATATAGGAGAAAATGCAAGGTTTCAAAGTAATAGCAAAACTAAAGAGCAAGGAAAGACCATATGAAGTTGTCTAGTGAAGCTTATTTGAGATCAAGATGATATAATCACATGAGATGATCATAAAAGATAATGACTGTATGAAGACTCTAAACAGGATAGGATGAAGAATTCTCAACAGCGAGATATGAACATAGAACAGCTGCTATTCAATAAATACTGAAGACTATAGACAGAAGCAATGGGGGCTTGTGATATCACATCCAGTAGACAATCTGGAGTCACTTATGTGTTTTGTACTAGCCTGATCAACGTATGTCACCACTTTGTCTGGTGCTTCTGCTACTGTTTAGAGGGGTAGAACTCTGAGTTGAGAGTTGCACATCAGATAGCGAGACAGACCCACCTTGTGAGAAAATTAAACCAACAGAAGCACCAGAACTATTTCCAGATGAAGGCATTCTGGTGGAAAAGGATTCGTTTTTGGACCCAGACTTCAGTTCAGGCCGAAGCTCTGAAGATGCTGTTAAAGGAGCCAAGTTAGACAGCAAGGATCCTACTGGGTATGGTGCAACTGGCACATCAATAAGAGAAGATGTGGATGGACTGTATCTCATGGAACCCAAAGGATGGTCAAATTTGCACGCGGAGCCAAACTTGCACTGCCCAGTTTGTAAATAAAATGCACAAGGTTGTACCCCCTGTTTTCTAGAAAATGAATTAATCCAGAAAATTCTGAAAAGAAAACACAAATTTCACTGCTAACATGACATGAGAATGTCATTAAGAACAATTGATTCATCCACAGCTCATTAATATAAGTCCTTTAATACTCTAATTAACTCTAGATACCAGTATAAATGATATAATTAATGTGGCTAACTCTATCATGAATAATGCTATAGCACAAATGTTGCAGCCACAATTCACAAGTGCACACAACTGCACAGGCTATTGCATCTAAAGTCTATGTAGGACCACCTGAATTTAAATCGAGTTACTAGTGCTGCTGTATGTACAAGTGCTGTGCAAATAGCATATTTTCCTCTGATCAGAGGAAGAAAAGTTAACCACAACCAAATTTACTAAAATGTAATGAATCCACATCCTTTCTCAGCACAGATCCTATGCTTCAATCTCAAACCCCTCAACCATGGTATGACATCAAACATGCAAATAAAGGAAACTACTATGCTACAACTTCAACATTATGTACATACTACATTGACAAATTCACATTTTCAGTGAGCAACTGGAAAGTCTTAACCACCAAAAACCCTTGGGATTCTTAAGCTGAAGAACCATTCAAAAATGATACCCATATAACAGTCATGAGCTCGTAAATTTTATGGCTAAAAACTAGAAATTTCAGACATTAAGGCATTTAGAACGCAACAAGCACATTAATATCATAATAGTTTAAAAAGGAAAGTTAGAGGGAATAGCAGGTTATATATTAGGACTGATACATATATACTATAGTTCTAATCAAGAGCTTTCATCCAATAACTTCAGCTTTTGGGAGAGGTGGACCTTGACATGGGATCATCGCTTCAAGCACCAAGTGGTCATAAATTTGATCCTTGCTAGATCCATTTATTTAAATAAAAGTCAAATATTACATTTCAAGCCCAAAATAGCCTCTTGTGTGAGAGGCCATGATAGATATAGAAAACCGATCATGTACCGTCAGACGTCAAGGACCAACTCTGCAATTGTGCAAAGAAATTGTTGAATAATAACTGACTCAAGATCCACTGATGTCCACTTTGACCCTAATGCAACTTAAGCCAGGTAATGAATTAAATGTAAACCAAGGACATTCTAATACTGTTTAGAGCCTAAGCTACTAAAAATAAGCTTGTCTAGAGTCTAGACTGCCTACAGACTTATGTTTCTAAATGTAGGAACTCGCTAACTGCGTTCCCTGAGCAGAATAAATGTTTAAGTGTAAAACTTACACATTTATATATGCCTACATGTATGTGGATATTGATGACATTAGAAATTTATAACATTGAAGTAAAATACATTTTAAAATTTAACAAAATCTAGGGAAGTTAAACAGTCAAGGAACCATACATACCGGACGAAAAGGAAGACCAATGGGGCTAAGAAGTGGTTGTGCCATAACCCGTTCCCGAGGATGATGATATCGACAAGCTAATCCAAATTTACAATCCCCAGTTCTCAAATAGTATTGGCATTCAGGTTCACCAGGCCTCTCAGGAAATACCTGTTCATTTGGGCCACTTCCTGAAGGGCCAGTAGAAGAGGGCAGAGGAGTGTATGGTCTAGCAAAAGCAGATGTTGGTGAGGACAATTGAGTCACCCCATATAGAGAAGTAGCCCCAACTGCAGGTTGAGCACCAGGAGACAATACAGGACTTACAGGCGCCTGCACAAATTTAAAAAACATCGCAATGAAGTAACAACAAAAGCATAGAAAAAAAATGGTTTTCACCATATTTCAGAGCATGCACACACGCATGCATAAGTATGTCTCTCTCACCGAATAAGGACTCCATCCAGGAAATGGAACAACCCCTGGAGAAAGAAGTACAGGACCATAAGCCCCCTGTACATATGAACCAGGCAACATAGGAGGCCTAGCCACTCTCAAGCTTGTGGAAGCTCCTCCATACTGTTCAGGCAGAGGAACTGTAGGAGACTGCACCTGTGGATAAAATTGAGGCGCAGATGCTGGCATTGATGTGCCAGCAGGTTGAGGATGATGGAATTTACAAGTTAAACCAAATTTGCATTGCCCCGTTTTCAAATAGTAGGAGCATTCTTTCTCACCCTGTTTAAACAAAAAGGAACAGTTTAACCATCGCATAAATTACAGTCAATTGCATGAGGGAGAAGAGCAAGAAGAAGAGTCATACCGGTCGCAATGGGTATCCATAAACATTAAGTGGAGCTTGGCTTAAATATCCACCTCCATGTTTGGGATGGTGGAATCTACAGGATGCGCCGAATTTACAGGTTCCAGTTTTTAAATAATACTGTCCATCAGAAGATACCCAAAATTAGTATAACCATTTTAAATCGGAAAGATATGAAGAAATTTATGGAGTTTACATTGACAAGATCATTAAACAGAGAAAAACTATACCTGACATGGAGGCTCCCCCGCCCGTTCTGGGTACTCCCCTGTAGCTCTTACTGCCGCAGCAACCTGAGCATTACTTGACTCAATTCACATATAGTATAACAAAAAAATGAATAAGAAATTAGTCAGCTACATGTTCTTCTAATCCCATTCCCCTCACTAACATCGGTTTATGCAAAGACACACCCAATCTACCCTCTAAGCTGATTACTTCACTCCACATTGACAAAGTCAAGACTCAGTTCCCCCATACTCACTTAAAAACACCCAAAACCTTAACCATTTCAGAATAACACAATCCAATCCATAGAAAATGAGCTTGAAAATGGTTTCTGCAAGCAAAATCAAAAACAAAAACAACAAGACCCTTTCCATGCAATTCTAACCTAATGCAGATATCTCAAAACAATGCAAAATGTTACCGCAGCACGATCACGCGGGTGATTGTAACGACACCTGCCACCATATCCACAGAAGCCAGTCCGCATGTAATAGACACAATTAGCCACACCAGGTCGCTCCGGGTAATGCTCGCCACCACCACCACCACCACCGAGCGTCAAATGCCACATCGACTCTGCAGCACGAAAAACCAAAACCCTAATCAGAACCGAAACCCAAAGCTTCCACATTAAGAAAACCCTAATAGAACAGAAACAAACCTTCAAGGCCAGTGTCGGTAGCCGGTGAACGCCATTCAGGTTGATTCCCCGGGTTGGATCCATTCCTGGCGGCGGGGCTCCGACCGTACAAGTCCATTGAAACGGGTTTGTAGCTGGTTGTTTACAGCGAGATTTACAGAATGGTGTGGAAGATCGGCGAGCTTTGCTCGTCTTTCTTCCTCGTTGAGAGAGAGAGGGGTTTGTTGTTTCTTCTCTACACTTTGAGAGTACTGTGAGTCACTCACTCACAGAGACAGAGACAGAGACAGAGGTGTTATGCGTGTTTGGTTTGTGTTTTTTATTTGAAGAATTAAACTGTACGGTCACTGTGGTGGTGTGTTGTTGGGGTTTTGTTTCAGTTTCGTTTGTTCAGCTTCATTTTCTCTTTCTGTGTTGTGTTGTATTAATTATATATTTTGCGGGTTTTTTTCTTTTGTACGGTTGGCTGTGTGCTTGCCCGCCAAGTAGCGCAAAATGTTTTTTCTTTAGTTTAACACCAAAAAACAGGAGTGCACTATATTTTTTTGGCTAAAAAGCATTTTTGACCCCTGATGTTTCAAGTTTGTGCAAATTCTGCCCCTATCTATTTTTGTCGATGTTTCTACCCCTCATGTTTTCAAACAGTGCACCGTCTACCCCTGACGCAGGGGTAGACGGTGCACTGTTTGAAAACATGAGGGGTAGACGATGCACTGTTTGAAAACATGAGGGGTAGAAACATCGACAAAAATATAGTAGGGGCAGAATTTACACAAACTTGAAACATCAGGGGCCAAAAGTGCTTTTTAGCCTATTGGACTGGGCGGGACATAAAGAAGATTATGTCCCGCCCAAAATGAACAAATAATCATTGAAGATAGCCATGGCGGGAAAGGCAACATGACGAGCTTCATTGCCCTCCCTTAGGTGATGGACCCACAAGCCAGCTGGAAGATTCCTTTGGATTTGTCTTATATGTACGGGGATTTGGGCCCTGATTGTCAGGCCCAAATATAGGAAAGATCCATATCATGACCACCCCCTCTATAAAAGGGGAGGTCATCCACTTGTACGAGACCAACTTTTTCAGCATTAATGAGAATATTCCTTTTATGGTAGTTTTGCTATTTTAGTGCTCTGCTAGGGTTTACTTTTTGTCTCTCTTACATAAGCTTGCCCTAGTATAGAACTTTGGCGCCGTCTGTGGGGAGGACTTACCTCTTCCGGTGACAGAAGGAGGAATCGCGAGCCATGGAGACTCGTTCATACGGCGTAGGTCGGCGCGATCATCGCCGGCGCGGTGGTGGTCGACACGGCGGTCGCGCCGGCGGACGAAACAACAACCGTCCCGTACTGGACGACCAAGAGCAGGAAGCTTCCTCGGAGGGGGTCCACTCAGTGGCGCCGTCGCCGGCGTCATTGGTGAATGCAGCTCCGGGAAGACCTTCAGATCTGATCGCTAAATCAGATCCAGGTGTTCGGCGGCGTTCAACGCCGCCTGACTACGTGAACTTGGAAGATCTTAAAACAACTGCTCCACGGAGAGCGCAAGAGGCAGTGACAGGTATCACGCCTGCGGCTTTGCAACAAATGTTAGATACCTTGCAGAAGGTGCAGTCCCAAAACGAGCAGTTGCAAGCCCAAGTTGAGTATCTTACTCAGCGGCAGAATTTTAAGCAAGAACAACGCCTGGAGGCGGAGGATGTAGTTGAATTCCAACCTTTTGTTCCAGCCATCACTAGGGTGGACATTCCAAAGCACCTGCAAACCATGGCATTAGACGCCTTTTCGGGCGAATCTGATCCTATGGAGCATCTTAGATACTTCAATACTAAAATGGTGATCGGCGGGGCGTCGGATGCGGTAAAATGTCGATTATTGCCTTCCACGTTCAAGGGCATGGCGATGCAGTGGTTCATTCGACAACCGCCCTTCTCCATTGATAATTTCACTGATCTGTCCACTAAGTTTCTGACTCAATTTTCCGCCAATAAAACCACAAAAGCAACAATGTTTGATCTCATCAGCATACATCAGCAACCAGGCGAGAAATTAAAAACCTACATGGCACGCTTCAGCAAGATGGCGGTGCAGTTGGAGGATGAAAATCCAGATGTCTGTTTGGCGTCATTCAAAAATGGCCTTCGGGCGGGAGATTTGAATAGAGACTTAACAAGGCGACCGGCGAAGGATATGATGGATCTTCGCGCTCGTGTTCAAGAGTTCATATTGATTGAGCAAGATGACCAGAAGAAACAAGAAAGAGAGGAAGGACGTAAGCAGTCTCAATCTGGCGGTGTTTCACAAGACAAATCTAAGGCGGGGAAGGAAACCAGGATAGCGCAAACCCCCGTGTACCAAGACCGGGACCATACCACAACTCTAAACCTGGCTTTCAAAATACATGGCACAGAAACTCACAAGGTCCCGCTGCTGCCACAGCTGGTCAGCCTGGTGCTTCGCCAACGCCAATCCCCCTTACTAAGTTGAATGCACCCTTAAGTACCATTTTAAGGGCGGTTGGACAGACCAACGTTGTGCAGTACCCACCACCCCCACGGCGGCCGCCAGCTAACGTGGACACCAATAGGTGGTGCGAGTACCACAGAGCGTTGGGGCATACGACAGATAATTGCTGGAATTTAAGGCGGGAAATTGATCGCTTGATTAAAGCTGGCCATTTGGCAAACTTTGTCAAAGACACAGCAGCGCCGGAGGTAGCTAAAATCACTCAAGGGGACAAAGGTAAAGGTAAAGAGATAGTTGAAGAGTTGGGCGATCCTGCTGGGGAATGCTTATCTATTGCAGGAGGATTTGGCGGGGGTGCAATTTCAAGTAAGGCTAGAAAACGCTACGTGGCGGCAGTACACTCAGTACAGGAGTCGAACGAAGGCGAGTGTTGGGTGAATCATTCCCCTATTATATTCACCCCTCAGGATTTTGCGCATGTAATTCCCCATGACAACGATCCAATTGTGGTAACAATTAGGGTTAACAATTATGTGACAAAGAAGGTATTCTTAGACCAGGGATCTTCGGCAGATATCATCTATGGAGATGCCTTTGATCGCTTGGGACTAAAGGAATCAGATTTGAAACCATACAGGGGAACTTTGGTGGGATTTACAGGAGACCGTGTCAGTGTGCGGGGATACGTCGAAATTCCGACTGCCTTTGGAGAAGGAGAGTTTGTCAAGAAGTTTCAAGTAAAGTACTTAGTATTGGCGTGTAGAGCCAATTACAACGTACTCTTGGGGCGAGACACCCTCAACAAGGTCTGCGCGGTCATCTCAACTGCTCATTTAACTGTTAAATATCCCGCCTGCAACGGGAAGGTCGGGATATTGCGTGTAGACCAGAATGCAGCAAGGGAATGCTATTTGAGGAGCGTGGCGCTCTATGGGCGGAAGGCCGCCAAGGAGAGCCACCGAATTACAGAAATCTTCCCACAAGAAGGATTTAGCTTGGACCCAAGAGATGATGCTGATGATTTTCGCCCACAACCCCTGGAGGAAACCAAGCAGGTGCAAGTCAAGGACAAGTTTCTAAAGATTGGCAGTGGTTTGACAACAGAACAAGAGGACAGACTAATCACCCTTCTGGGTGATAATCTAGATCTCTTCGCATGGACCATCAATGATGTACCAGGGATTGATCCCAAGGTGATCACTCATAAACTAGCCATACGACCAGGGGCGACCCCGGTCATCCAACCAAGGCGAAGAATGAGTGAAGAAAAGAACAAGGCTGTACAAGTAGAGACTGAAAAATTGATCAAGGCCCGCTTCATCCGTGAGGTACAGTACCCAACGTGGCTCGCCAATGTGGTAATGGTCAAGAAGGCCAATGGGAAATGGCGAATGTGCACGGACTACACGAGCCTGAACAAAGTGTGTCCCAAAGATTCGTACCCACTTCCCAATGTTGACAAGCTTGTGGATGGAGCTTCAGGGAATGAACTTTTAAGTCTCATGGACGCTTATTCGGGCTATAATCAGATTATGATGCATCCCTCGGATGAGGAAAGTACAGCATTCATGACCAATCAGGCGAACTATTGTTACAAGACAATGCCTTTTGGTTTGAAAAATGCAGGAGCTACGTACCAACGGCTCATGGACAAAATTTTTTCAAAGCAAGTAGGCAGGAATATGGAGGTGTATGTGGATGACATGATTGTAAAATCCGCCAGGGCTAGTGATCATGGTGGCGACCTTAAAGAAGCGTTTGATCAGTTAAGAACATATCAAATGAAGTTAAACCCTGAGAAGTGTTCTTTTGGGATCCAGGGAGGAAAATTCTTGGGATTTATGTTAACATCAAGAGGAATAGAAGTAAACCCAGATAAGGGAAGGGCGATCTTGGAAATGAAAAGCCCAACAAGTGTAAAGGAGGTTCAGCGTTTGACAGGGCGAATGGCCGCCTTGTCACGTTTCTTGCCAATGGCGGGTGACAAAGCAGCCCCGTTCTTCACATGTTTAAAAAAGAATTCAAAGTTTCAGTGGACAGAGGAATGCGAACAAGCTTTTACCAAATTGAAAGAAACATTGGCCACATTACCGGTACTCTCCAAGCCAACACCAGGCGTTCCATTAGTGCTCTATTTGGCGGTTACTGACAAGGCGGTAAGTACGGTTTTGCTCCAGGAAGAAGGAAAAAAGCAGAAAGTTATATATTTCGTGAGCCATACTTTACAGGGGGCAGAATTGCGGTACCAAAAAATTGAAAAGGCGGCTTTGGCGATTCTGAAAACTGCAAGGCGCCTCAGACCTTACTTCCAAAGTTTCCAAGTCAAAATTAAAACTGATGTTCCCTTAAGGCAAGTACTTCAGAAGCCTGATTTATCAGGGCGATTGGTTAGCTGGTCAGTTGAGCTGTCAGAGTATGACTTGCAATATGAGCCAAGGGGCCAAGTCACAATCCAGAGTTTAATTGACTTCGTGGCGGAATTAACACCCACTGAAGGAGAGAAGACTCAAGGAGAATGGGTCCTGTCTGTGGATGGATCCTCTAATAACACTGGAAGTGGGGCGGGAATAACAATCGAAAGTCCAGATAAAATGATCATTGAACAGTCTCTCAAGTTCGAGTTCAAGGCGAGCAATAATCAATCTGAGTACGAGGCTCTGATTGCCGGCTTAAGGTTGGCCATTGAATTGGGAGTCCAGAAGTTATTTATCAAAGGAGATTCGCAGTTAGTGGTTAAACAAGTGAAAGGTGAGTACCAGGTGAAGGATCCGCAACTGTCCAAATATTTGGAAGTGGTGCGCAGATTGATGATGGAGGTCAAAGAAATCAAAATAGAACATGTCCCGAGGGGACAAAATGAGAGGGCTGATGTATTGGCGAAGTTGGCAAGCACAGGGAAATTGGGCAACTACCAGACAGTCATTCAAGAAACCCTGCCTCGCCCGAGCATTGATTTGGTAGAAATAAAGTTGAAAGCTGTAAAGTCAGTCAATGAGGGCGAGCTATCTTGGATGGAATCGATTAAAACCTTCTTAGAGAACCCACCAAAGGAGGATGATTTGAACACTAGAACAAAACGCAGGGAAGCCAGTTTCTACACACTGGTGGATGGTGAGTTGTATCGGCGAGGAATCATGTCTCCCATGCTCAAATGTGTCGATACCAAGGACGCCCTCGGAATAATGGCGGAAGTCCACGAAGGCGTGTGTTCTAGTCATATTGGCGGGCGATCCTTGGCAGTTAAGGTGATAAGAGCAGGATTCTATTGGCCAACCATGAAGAAGGATTGTTTGGAGTATGTTAAGAAATGTGAAAAATGTCAAGTCTTTTCTGACCTGCACAAGGCTCCACCAGAAGAATTAACAACCATGATGGCGCCTTGGCCGTTCGCCATGTGGGGGACCGATATCTTAGGACCATTCCCTGTGGCGAAAGCACAAATGAAGTACATCATCGTGGCGGTTGATTACTTCACTAAATGGATAGAAGCCGAGGCGGTGGCGACTATCACAGCTGCCAAGGTCAGGAACTTCCTGTGGCGAAGGATCGTTTGTAGATTTGGGGTCCCCATGGCGTTAGTAATGGATAATGGGACCCAATTCACAAGTAGTGTTACCCGGGAATTCTGTGCAGAAATGGGAATCGAGATGCGATTTGCATCCGTAGAACATCCACAGACCAATGGGCAGGCTGAATCGGCTAACAAAGTTATCCTGAAGGGTTTAAAGAAGAAACTGGATGAAGCAAAAGGGCTTTGGGCGGAGGAACTACCAGGCGTTCTTTGGGCATACAACACCACGGAGCAGTCAAGCACAAAGGAAACCCCGTATCGTCTAACTTATGGAACTGACGCCATGCTCCCAGTAGAAATTGAAAACCAAAATTGGCGAGTGGCTCGGTTTAATGAAAATGACAACGGAGAAAACTTAATAGCAAATCTAATTATGCTGCCCGAGGAACAACGAGAGGCCCACATAAGAAATGAGGCGGGAAAAGTGAAGGTGGCAAGAAAGTTCTCAACAAAAGTGGTGCCAAGAAAAATGAGGGTAGGAGACTTAGTGCTCCGAAAAAATACAATACCCGATAAACACAACAAACTCTCACCCAACTGGGGCGGGCCTTACAGGATTATTGGCGATGTTGGAGGAGGAGCTTATAAGTTGGAACAACTAAGCGGTCAAAAGGTTCCACGAACATGGAACGCCTCTCATCTAAAGCAGTATTTTAGTTAGTAGAAACAACAAATGTGAATGAAGTCGCACTCTTTTTCCCTTTCTTTGGAAAGGTTTTTAATGAGGCGACAATTGTAATGAAGGGACAATGGTTCCCATACGAAGGAAAATTAATGAAAAGATCATTTCAACAGAATCGTATGTTTTTTGAATTTTTATTACGAGTTCATGCAATGCAAATCGTATCAAGGTATGCAAATACCGCGAGTAAACCTTTCGGAATAAGAAAGTATCGCCTTCAAAAGTTAAAAGCCTTGGCAATTCTAGTGGCCACTAGAAACCAAGCCTCGTCGAAAAATCGGCTAAGGTATATAACAACGAAAGTTGGGAACAACTAAAAACAACGAATGAACTTAAGATGATATCCATTTAAAGTAGAGAAAACGGGGCAATGCCCAAAGAAAAATTTCAACTTCATAAAATAAAAACAAATTCAAGCCAGGTTCTCGTTGTTGGCGTTGTTGCCCTGGCTTGTCCCAGCTTGAGGATCTTCCTTCCCTTGATCCTCATTCCTGTGCTGCTCATTCCCATCCTCACCATCTTCTTCAGGCTCACTCTCATCATTGAATTGGGGAAGGAGATCGAGGCTAATGTCATCATCACCAACTACTTGACCATCCTTGATCTCCTTCAGCCACCCAATGCGGGAAAGATCAAAGCCCGGCTCAACTACACTGATCTGCTCTTTGGCCGCCAGAAAGCCTTGAGCATATTGGAGAGAAGCACGCCCTAGGATGGAAGCATTCAGGCGATCATGTTTCTTCTCCAACTTTTGATATTTGGCTTGAATGGCAGTGTGCTTGTCATTTATGGCTTCTTTAAGAGACTTGGTCTTTTGAAGAAGCAGGTCCGAAGCAGCCAAGTCTTCAGTTAATTTGGCACACTTCTCCTCAGCAGATTTCAGCTTGTTGTTGGCGGTCTCAGCATCAGTTTTAGCCTGTTCATAGGCTGCCTTGTAATCAGCTGCCTTCTTCTCAAAACGGTTTTTGGCTGAGATCAACTCTTTCACACACTGAGCCATTCCCGCTACAGTACTGGCGGCAGAAAGCGCGTGATGGATCGCCATGGAAGCAATGTTGGGGGGACCTTGACCGGAAATGTCCTTGTGAATCCGGTTGTCAAAAGTACGGGTCATGAATTCCAGCCCATTGAAGTGAGGATCCGACAAGCTCAGCAAGGGGGGAGGAGCTTCGCCACCAATGGCTGAACTAGGGCCAGCCTGGCCAAATGGAGTTGATGGGCGGTTGATCAGCGTGCTTGGATCTTGTTGAGGGGGCGGGACATTGTCATGTCCCTTCTTTTTCTCAGCTGGACGAGTTTTTGAATCAAGAGTTGATTGGTGGAGAGGCTTACCACCAGCAGCACTTGAAGTTTTTGACGTTTAGGGTCCCTGACGTTGTCAGAACCCGAGGTACCTTCATTCTTCTTCTTCTGCTCAGTTTCGGCGGCCCTCTTTTTCGCCGCCGCAGCAGACTGGGCGAGGTACTCCTTCATCTTGAGTGGGTTCGCGTCAACCTTGCCTTTTCCCATCGTAGCTGTACGGAAAACATCAATTAGACGAGATACATGAACAAAAAGAAAAAGAAGTTACGTACAAAGATTATAAACTTACTAAAAATTGATTTAAAGTGCCGGACTTCGACGCCTCAATCAAGTCATGACCGGAAATTACTGGTAGTGTGCGGAGGTAATCGGCGACGCCTTGTTCAGATTCATCCAAGGCGTCGTATGAAACAGATATTTTTTCGGCGAGGGTTCTTTGTCCAGTAAAAAGGGAAGAGGGGGTTATTGTCAGAATCTCGGAACAAGTTCTTTATTTCGGGCGACTCCACAACTTTAAAGTATTTCTTCTGCCATACTTTGTAATGGCTTTTAAGGGCGGTAAACCGACTCATGTTATTACGGGCTAATAGTGGAACCCATTTCACAAAGTAGGTTTAGTGGTGATGATTTATAGAAAAGGAAGAACAAGGGATAGGTTGGAGTGAAACTCAAGTGTTCACAAAGAATTTCAAAGCAGCGGAGGAAACCCCAGGCGTTGGCTGGAGTTGGCAAGGCGCCACATTCAGAAAAGAAAGAACGTGACATATAAACGGCGAGAAAGGAAGTTTAATGTTTAAATCTAAGAAGAAATAGCCATAAACAAAGAAAAAATCGGGCGATCCATCGTCTGGTTCTTTACGCAACAGAACACAGTCATCTTCGCCACATGGGAGGACATTCAACAGATGATCTTCATTATTCGAGGTGGCGGGATCTATCTTCGTGAACCTTGAGCAGAAATTCGAAGCGAACTAATGCTCCAACGCTGCTCCAGATAGAATGCAACAGACATTTATCTTCAACTAAATGCACGTCAGAGCGCCATTCAGGTGAAGACAAATCTCCATTAGAGGAGAGAATTGAGTCTACAGAGCCGGCGGGACCGGAATCATCATGGGTAGAAGGCGAGGAATGAATTTCAATTATAGAGGGGGCGACAACTTCCTCCTCCGTGGAGGGTGAAGAAAGTTCTAGGGAAGAAAGGCTAGCGTTTGGTAAAGACATGCGAGGCAGTTTCATAAAAGAAGATGAACAGAGTTAAAAGAAGAAAGAAGATGAACAGAGTCAGAGAAAAAAGAAGTAAACGAAGAGTCTCAAGAAAGAGAAAAACTAACCAGAGGGAGAACCGTGAATTTGAGAAAGGAGAACGTCGGCGATAGGGGAGCACCGCGCAATGACGACGGCCGGAGGAAGAAAAGGTTCACCGGAGTTCAAAGAAGAGAATGAAAGCTGCGGTGAAAAGGGTTTTCAGAGCAAAAGTTTTAAGAAAGTGAAAAATGAAAAGTGAAAAGGGGATTTTATAGAGAGAAAGGAAGAGAGAGAATGAGTGGGGGAAGATCGTGGGATCGTGGGATTTGAAATTCGAAAAGTTAGGAAGCGAAAAAGACATTACTCCTCGAGACGCGCAACTGAAGATTGCATTTATAACAAATGATGACGAAATCCCGGAAAATAAGGATACGTGCGTCAGTTGAAAAGACGTGGTTGGCGGTTATGATTAATGGCGACATATCTTTGAAACGGCAACAAAGGTGGCGAAACGTGAAAATGGCGATGAACGAATAAACAATAGCGGCGAACTACTTAGGTAACATGATGAAGACATTTCAACTCTCTACTCGAGTCTCATGTCTTGGGGCATGTGGACTGGGCGGGACATAAAGAAGATTATGTCCCGCCCAAAATGAACAAATAATCATTGAAGATAGCCATGGCGGGAAAGGCAACATGACGAGCTTCATTGCCCTCCCTTAGGTGATGGACCCACAAGCCAGCTGGAAGATTCCTTTGGATTTGTCTTATATGTACGGGGATTTGGGCCCTGATTGTCAGGCCCAAATATAGGAAAGATCCATATCATGACCACCCCCTCTATAAAAGGGGAGGTCATCCACTTGTACGAGACCAACTTTTTCAGCATTAATGAGAATATTCCTTTTATGGTAGTTTTGCTATTTTAGTGCTCTGCTAGGGTTTACTTTTTGTCTCTCTTTACATAAGCTTGCCCTAGTATAGAACTTTGGCGCCGTCTGTGGGGAGGACTTACCTCTTCCGGTGACAGAAGGAGGAATCGCGAGCCATGGAGACTCGTTCATACGGCGTAGGTCGGCGCGATCATCGCCGGCGCGGTGGTGGTCGACACGGCGGTCGCGCCGGCGGACGAAACAACAACCGTCCCGTACTGGACGACCAAGAGCAGGAAGCTTCCTCGGAGGGGGTCACTCAGTGGCGCCGTCGCCGGCGTCATTGGTGAATGCAGCTCCGGGAAGACCTTCAGATCTGATCGCTAAATCAGATCCAGGTGTTCGGCGGCGTTCAACGCCGCCTGACTACGTGAACTTGGAAGATCTTAAAACAACTGCTCCACGGAGAGCGCAAGAGGCAGTGACAGGTATCACGCCTGCGGCTTTGCAACAAATGTTAGATACCTTGCAGAAGGTGCAGTCCCAAAACGAGCAGTTGCAAGCCAAGTTGAGTATCTTACTCAGCGGCAGAATTTTAAGCAAGAACAACGCCTGGAGGCGGAGGATGTAGTTGAATTCCAACCTTTTGTTCCAGCCATCACTAGGGTGGACATTCCAAAGCACCTGCAAACCATGGCATTAGACGCCTTTTCGGGCGAATCTGATCCTATGGAGCATCTTAGATACTTCAATACTAAAATGGTGATCGGCGGGCGTCGGATGCGGTAAAATGTCGATTATTGCCTTCCACGTTCAAGGGCATGGCGATGCAGTGGTTCATTCGACAACCGCCCTTCTCCATTGATAATTTCACTGATCTGTCCACTAAGTTTCTGACTCAATTTTCCGCCAATAAAACCACAAAAGCAACAATGTTTGATCTCATCAGCATACATCAGCAACCAGGCGAGAAATTAAAAACCTACATGGCACGCTTCAGCAAGATGGCGGTGCAGTTGGAGGATGAAAATCCAGATGTCTGTTTGGCGTCATTCAAAAATGGCCTTCGGGCGGGAGATTTGAATAGAGACTTAACAAGGCGACCGGCGAAGGATATGATGGATCTTCGCGCTCGTGTTCAAGAGTTCATATTGATTGAGCAAGATGACCAGAAGAAACAAGAAAGAGAGGAAGGACGTAAGCAGTCTCAATCTGGCGGTGTTTCACAAGACAAATCTAAGGCGGGGAAGGAAACCAGGATAGCGCAAACCCCCCGTGTACCAAGACCGGACCATACCACAACTCTAAACCTGGCTTTCAAAATACATGGCACAGAAACTCACAAGGTCCCGCTGCTGCCACAGCTGGTCAGCCTGGTGCTTCGCCAACGCCAATCCCCCTTACTAAGTTGAATGCACCCTTAAGTACCATTTTAAGGGCGGTTGGACAGACCAACGTTGTGCAGTACCCACCACCCCACGGCGGCCGCCAGCTAACGTGGACACCAAAGGTGGTGCGAGTACCACAGAGCGTTGGGGCATACGACAGATAATTGCTGGAATTTAAGGCGGGAAATTGATCGCTTGATTAAAGCTGGCCATTTGGCAAACTTTGTCAAAGACACAGCAGCGCCGGAGGTAGCTAAAATCACTCAAGGGGACAAAGGTAAAGGTAAAGAGATAGTTGAAGAGTTGGGCGATCCTGCTGGGGAATGCTTATCTATTGCAGGAGGATTTGGCGGGGGTGCAATTTCAAGTAAGGCTAGAAAACGCTACGTGGCGGCAGTACACTCAGTACAGGAGTCGAACGAAGGCGAGTGTTGGGTGAATCATTCCCCTATTATATTCACCC